>NC_142934.1:107892889-107902889 GCF_046866305.1 Octopus bimaculoides | reverse complement strand
CCACACACCTACACATTACAGACGTATACACTTACACACGCATACATCTACACGTCAAAGTCACCATCCCCTATCCACACGCACACACACACACACACACACACACTCTCAAATACACAAACGCACGCGCACCTTCATTTTGGGATCAACAGTACTTCATTATCTTCCTTTCTTCCTACCTCTCCTCTCTAACTACTTTTGTCCAATCAGTCGCCATGATTGACCGCTAACTCCAAAAGTTCTTTTTTTATTTTTATTCTCTCTGTTTATTTTCTCGCGTTCTTTTCTGTGGAAGAGTGTAGGCTCGAGCGTCAAATTAAAACATCTGCTTGCTGTTTATACACATATCTTCGTCTTTTTCTGTATATTTCGACTATATATATGTGTGTGTGTGTGTGTGTGTGTGTGTGTGTACATACATGTATATAACATCCTTTCTTAACATTTTCTTTTATCTGTGTGCATTGCAGCATTTATAGTCCCTCAGTTCCTAGGTATATATAAGTTTGTGTTCCTTCTCTATTTCTTTAGAACCGTCACCATACGGCTCCCCTAAAACCAGATGCATTTCAAACATTTTTCTCCAACGTTACCATCGTGAGTTCTCACTTGAGAGAAATTTGGCGAAAGCAATAACATGGCCCTTGATATTAACGAAGCTTACGATCTCCTAAAGGGATCGCCTATCGAAACTCCTCACCATACACACATTCATCTCGCATCTCTTGGTTCGGTAGTTTCCGATCAGATAGTACTATGATGGCATTTGTTGACGGAGCACTTTCCGTTCCAAACTCTGTCAACTCTGATTTGCTCTCCAATTTCAGCTTTGTTCCTATTCTGTTCTTTCTATATATCAAAAGCCCACTAGCAGTCACGCTCTACAGCATCTATTTTTATGCGGATGATGCTAATCTTCATTCTTCTCTCATCCATTTTTAACAAATGCAAAATACATAAATCAGAGACCTAAAAAATATCAGAGACCTAAATATCTATGAAGATATTGTTACTTAGCCTTTTACCATAACAAAATCAACAAGTTACTTAGATCAAATACATGCAGCAGGCAGGTAGAGCTCCCATGATCGCTCCAACTTTTCAGGCCTTGGTTTCACTGAAGATCACTTCAAGTAAAGCACTTCCGTAACATAGAAAGTCACTCGGCTATGTACCTTTCCCTGTGACAAGTTCTTTATTTTTTGTAAATGTTAAAGTTAATATTATTGTTTTTGTTTTGTTAGCTGTTTTTTGTTCAAAATTTTTTATTTTATTTTTGTGAAGTATTTTATGTCCTTAATTAAGTTTGTTTTCTTCTTTCCACTTTGTTTCATTTTAATATCGGCTGCATCAACAAAGTGATCATATTGAAAATAAAAATTTATGTATGCAAACATAACTATAACATACCTTTGCATGGACCTTTCCTATCCGTTCCAGATCTTAGGGTAAACTTCACACATTTGCAATCTTTCCTGTTTGAAAAACATGTGAATATAGAAAAAGTGTATAACATCAACCACTACCATAGCAATAAGAGCAACAATGTCATACTCAAGCACATACTGACAAACACATCCTCACACATACACACACACACCACGCAAGCATATCTACTCACTCACTCCTTCCTCTCCCTTTCTCTCTCTCTCTCTCTTCCTTCCTCTCTCTCTCTCTCACACACACACGCACACATACACACACTCTACGCAAGCATATCTACTCTCTCCTTTCTCTCCCTTTCGCTCTCTCTTCCTTCCTTCCTTCTTCTCTCTCTCTCTCTCTCACGCACACACTCATACACACACACGCACACACACACACACACACACACACACACTCATACACACACATGCACATATACACACACACACACACACACACTTTACCAAACGATCAAAGAGTGAAAAATAAGTTTTGCATTCACCGACGTTGCTTACAAAAGGCAGATTTTGAATATGAACCAACTGGTCGAGAAGAAATATGGTTTGCAGTGTTTTGCAACCAAGAGTTTTATAACTTTTGCTTGATTTCTTTATGTAAGAATGAGAAAAGAAGAAAGTTATCTATCTATGCTTCACTAAAAATGCTAAGCGTCTTCGCTTTTCTCATTCAGAAACGTCTCTGGTCGATGTCTGGCTGGTATTTTGTCTATCACTTGAAGTGGCAGACTTGACTAGTGCGTCATTCATCTTTTCATACAGCATTCTATATTTGTTTCAAATTTTGGCTCAAGGCCAGCAATTTTAGGGAAGGGGCTCAATCAATTACATAGACCCCCAGTGTTCAACTGATACTTATTTTATGAACCCCGAAAGAGTGAAAGGCAGAGTCGACCTCAGCGAAATTTGATCTCAGAACGTTAAGACAGAGAAAGAGTTGTTTAGCATTTTGCCGGCGTGCCAACTATTCTTTTCTACTCTAGGCACAGGGCCCAAACTTTTGTGGGAGAGGACCAGTCGTTTAGATCGACCCCAGAACGCAACTGGTGCTTAATCTATCTACTCTGAAAGGATGAAAGGCGAAGTTGACCTCGACAGAATTTGAACTCAGAACGCAATCCGCCCGGCATGCTAACGATTCGGCCAGCTCACCGCCTCATTCATAATTATATAGTCCCCGACTGTCTCTTTGTTTTTATCTAACTTGGCCCTGTTTTTATATATATATATATATATATATATATATATATATATATATATATATATATATATATATATTGTGACACATTTATTAAAAGGCATTTTCCGTGTTATTGATGTTACTACAGTTGTAATAGTAAATGTTATTGTTGTTGTTGTTGTTGTTATTGGTGTTGTTGTATAGCATCGAATAATCCCTGATTAGGCAAAAAATCGACAAAATAAAGACATTTCAGCCATAAACATCTCGCCTTTTCCTGGACATTTAGGACTACATTATCTAATGCGATTTAACCTTATCTAGGAAAATAAAGTATGATATAAGGGTGAACAGACTACTACTTCTAGCATATCAAGCGTCCTTCTAGACTCTACGTCACTAACTGGCATCTTTCTTTTTCATTGTTTACTGTTATCGTCTGCTTCAAGTCTCCGCCACCAAACACGTTTTTGCAACGACACACGATCCTACAATTTTTGCAGTAATTATTCGACTGCATTAGTGGTAGTATTAAGTTTAATACAAATAGCAGCAGCAGCAGCAGCGGCAATATTAGTAACATTTGTAAAGTTCTGTATTGTTCTTGTTAATATTGTTATTTTTGTTATAGTTGATATTATTTTGTTTGCTTATTTGTTTCTAGTTTGTTTAATATTTCCACTACTCTCCTTGTCTTTGGTGTTTTTCTGTGATTTGTTACGTGTCTGCCTCTGTCTCTCTCGTTCACTCTCTCATTATGATTGTAATTGCGCGCATTTGTATGCATGCGTGCGTGTATGTGTATGTATGACTTGATGTGTGCATGTGGGTATGGTCTGATGTGTGCATATGCTCGGATATATGCATGTGATGTTGCGTGTGTGTATGCGTGTGTACGTTTGTATGAGTACGCTATTTGTTTCTATAACGTCTGTAAAAATTAATTATTGGTGATGCTGCAATTGTCTTGATTGACTTGCTTGTCATTTAACTCAATATTCTAATTACTTTTTATTGTCGTTGTTGCTTTCATTATAACCATTATTAATACGAAATTAAGTTTCAAATCCCACGAAATTCACCCTTTTCTTACACCATTTCATGCGCAATAGAAAAGCATTGGAGTACTGGGACTGTGAACATGATCGACCGGATGCCTGGCATTATTTCTGTTTTGCGTTCAAATTCCGCCATGGTCCATTGTAATACTATTACCTTGGATCCATTTATGCATTTAACGGAGTTCACTCTGTTACAGGTAATGAGACCACTTCTACTGTTTTAGGACACCTTCCTCTCTCCCTCCTACGATTCGTCTCTCCCTCCTTCCATTTTCAAAGGCTTTTTGAATGGTTGTAGTAACTGTTTTCTTCCCGATTAAAAGGTCCTAAAATACGGGTACACACCACAGTATTTGACTGCATTGGTGGTAGTATTAACTTTAATAAAATTAGCAGCAGCGGTGGCAATGTTTGTAACGTTTCTTAAAGGCGATAACCTGACACAATCGTTATTGCACCGAGCAAAATGCAGAGAGGCATTTCGTCCGTCTTTGCGTTCTGAGTTCAAATTCTGCCGAGGTCGACTTTGGACTTTCATCTTTTCGGGGTCGATAAAATAAGTACCAGTGGAACGCTGGAGTCGATGTAATCGACTTACTTTTCACCCGAAATTGCTGGCTTTGTGCCACATTTTGAAACCAGTATAAATAACATTTGTAAAGTTCGGTATCGTTCTTGTTAGTATTGTTATTCTTGTGTTCGTATTGGTCTTTATCCATAGATTTTTACCAGATCGGAGCTGACCAGATGCTATAGAACGACAACTACATCAGCACCATCAATAACACGGAAAACACCTTTTGATAAATGTGCTACAATATATGAAGAGACAAACAAAACCAACTTAGACAAAAACAAGAGACTGTATAATGAATATGAATGTATATTCAAAATTCAATTTACATAAAACTTTTCGCAGTCTGTCTAATGTTATATAATTTTCTGGCTTTATTTTGGCGCAGGCGTAGCCCTGTTGTTACATAGTTCGCTTTCCAATCACATAGTTTTGGGTTTAACACCTATAATTGCAGCGGGTCGACCAACGCCTTGTAAGTAGATTTGGGAGACAGAAACTGTGTGGAAGCTCGTTTTATGTGTGTGCATTTGAGCTTGTCTCAACATCACTTTAAGAACGGTGCTAGTTTGTTTACGTTCTCGTTAGTTGACAATTCAGTAAAAGAGACAGAGAATAAATACTAGATTTAAAACAAAATAACCACTGGGGTGGACTTGTTCCACTAAATTCTTCAAGGCAGTGCTCCGGCATGGACACAACCTAATGACTAAAACAAGTAAAAAGTAAAAGATGAAAGTAGTCAGAGACTGGGAGGGTGGATGGTACGCTCAAACCGATCGTGTTCTTAAACTGAGAATCTACCATTTAAAATGGCAGGATTTTAACCCAGCACGAACACTGAATAAGCATTAATGATTCTCTCAGCCTGTTATTTTATTCTTAGACCTAGAAGAATGGAAATTAATTGTCCTGGATGAGGCTTCAACACAGATCATATAGAACCGGGTTTTAAAACCTCGAGGCAGTTAATCCGACCCACTAATCATACTTCAATTCGCCCAACACCTTTTTATATTGAAAATATAAAAAGTATATTCCACTTAGTAGACGGTCCAAATGCAGCACTGGCCAACAAGGCAGTAATGTACAATATTTAAATGCCCCAAAATTCAATGAAGTCTGATGTACTGTCGCTGATCCTCCGGTGGTAGCAACGAGGGATTTCACTGCTATGTTGTATTTTTAATTTATATTTTTATTACATTTCAGGCTATCCAAAAATAATCTATAGTGCACTACGAACTAATTAATCTATTAACATTATCAACACATTGTAATACAAACTGCCAACTTTATATACACTATAATAGCTGTACGCTATTATTAGGAGGTCGACGAGCTAACAGAATCGTAAGCACGCCGGGCGAAATGCTTAGCGGTATTTCGTCTGCCACTGCGTTCTGAGTTCAAATTCCGCCGAGGTCGACTTTGCCTTTCATCCTTTCGGGGTCGATAAATTAAGTACCAGTTACGCACTGGGGTCGATCTAATCGACTTAATCCGTTCATCTGTTCTTGTTTGTTCCCTCTATGTGTAGCACCTTGGGGGCAATAACGAAATAGGTATTTCGTTTGTCTTTGTGTTCTGGGTACAAATTCCGCCGAAGTCGACTTTACCTTTCATCCTTTCGGGGTCGATAAATTAAGCACCAGTTGCGCACTGGGGTCGATCTAATCCATTGGTCCCCTCCCACAAAATTTCGGGCCTTGTGCCTAGAGCAGAAAAGAATCGTTAGCACGCTGGACAAAATGCTTAGCGATATTTCACCCGTCGCTACGTTCTGAGTTCAAATTCCGCCGAGGTCGACTTTGCCTTTCATCTTTTCGGAGGCGATAAATTATGTACCCGTTGAGTACTGGGGTCGATGTAATCAACTTAACACCACCACCACCCCCACAAACACACACACACACACACACAGACACACACACACACACACACCAAATTTCAGGCCTTGTGCCTATAGTAGAAAGGATGTATGCTGTCATTGGTAGTGTATAACAGGAAGTTGATGTTTTTAACCTGATTACCTTTTTCAGAAGTTGAAACATTTATCACATCCATATTACGTTTTTTCTCTCACGAGAAGGTTCTAATTAAACAGCTTGTGTCAAATTTTGAATTTGATGCTATAATCGTATTCTTTTAAAATGGCATATATTAAACATATGGAATTATTTCCGAAAGGATGTGAGGGCATTATATATACTGGCGCATCTAATTATTAAAAATTATACGGACCAGTTTAGATGTATTCGAGTTTGCGTAAACCGGCAAGGTTATATTCATCAATTTTTATTATTTTAAAGCTTGAAATATTCTATACAGTATATGTCACATGCGTTTATTTTTTTAAAGCCTGAAATATTCCATTCAGTATATATCAGTATATATTCACGTCACTGGAATCAATGCACCGTTTATTATTTTATCAATAACAAATAAACTTAGAGGTCCACACTGAGAGAAAAAAGATGGGATTTATTTCCCTTTTACTTTGTCTACACAGACGGAGTGGAGGCGCAATGGCCCAGTAGTTAGGGCAGCGGACTTGCGGTCATAGGATCGCGGTTTCGATTCTCAGACCGGGCGCTGTGAGTGTTTATTGAGCGAAAACACCTAAAGCTCCACGAGGCTCCGGCAGGGGATGGTGGCGAACCCTGCTGTACTCTTTCACCACAGCTTTCTCTCACTCTTACTTCCTGTTTCTGTTGTGCCTGTAATTCAAAGGGTCAGCCTTGTCACAGTGTGTCACGCTGAATATCCCCGAGAACTACGTTAAGGGTACACGTGTCTGTGGAGTGCTCAGCCACTTGCACGTTAATTTCACGAGCAGGCTGTTCCGTTGATCGGATCAACTGGAACCCTCGACGTCGTAAGCGACGGTGTTCCAACAACAACAACACAAACGGAACCAATCCAAAATTTCTCTCTTTTCAAAGGTAAGCAGTTGTGCGTCCGAAGGATTCTAGAGAAACGAAGACTATTTGCGATTAATCAGTTGTCTTCTGTAGAACTGTGTTCATTCATTTGGACTCTTTACGTCTCATTTCTCCCTCTAAGAACAATTAACAGAATTGTATATATGCCATTTGATTATTCTTTTTTACACATCTCTGCTCACAAACATTTCTAACATCTCAAACTCGTTCCTCTCTTTATTGGTAATAAAATTGTTAATAAGGTATATTGATCCCTAAATCCTGTGACTTTGGCCTTGAATGTTAATTTTTAGAAAAAAACTTTCTTTATTCCATTCACGCGATCTAGTTTATACTTAATTCGGGTTTACGATATTTAGTTTTATACATCAATCTGTATCGCGGGATCTAGTCTATACTAAGACGCAGTCTGCAAAGCCAAACGAGCTTCGCACCTTTGATGTATACTATCAGTTTAGCACTATCAGTTTGCAGCTTGTATACCTTCAGAGGAAACGACTCTGTTCCAAGCATTTAGATCAGGCTGTGGGTCTGCCGATAACTTTTTCCATTCGTTCCCCAACCACTAGTCCTGATGGGCCTCTGAGGAGCCATACGCTCTACGTTCCTTTCTGAATAACACACACACATACACATACACACACACACACACACACACATATATACACGTGTGTTTATGTACGGTATGTGGGTGTGTGCGAGTGTGTGTGTGTGTGTGTGCGTGTGTGTGTGTGTGTGAGTATGTGTGTGTGTGTGTGTGGGTGTAACAACCACGTGCCTTGCTTCCATGTCCCAAATTAACGCAAAATGTTTTGTTAAATACTCAAATTTGAAGATGTTACTTGCTCAAGATACTGCACATTACGATTGAACCCAAAACGTTGTGTTCCATAGGAAACCTTTTACCCTACAGTTTTGGATGCGCACGTGCTGTTAGCTTTATATGTATTGCAATTATTGCTGCTGCCATTAGTTTTACAGTCTGCAGTTATATTAGTACTAACTGAGATAATAATGTTAATCATATATTAATATTGGCGAGAGGTAAAAATAACAAGAAGGCCAAAGTTATTGTTACTGTTACGGCTGGTGCTGCTTATTCTGTATTGCTGCTCCTATAATAATTAATTATTTTCCCAATTAATATCTGATCAAACGAATTCACACATATCTTTTTGTAACATATTGAGCCTGGGAGTCGAGTAACAATGGTTGCTGTACACGTTGCGAAACTAAGCTTGATGTGTGTATATATATATATTTATAAGGAGAAGGTGAGAAGTGGGAGTGACTTTGAAGTTTCGACTCACGAACCGTCAGCAGATGGTTAATAAAACTGAAACATCGAAGGTGCTGTGAATCTTTTCCTTGTACAAATTAATGCATACAGTGCTCTACAAAAGATATTGACTCATCTTTCAATTGTATGCATATATAACTCTTTTTATATATAGCTGTACATAAAAGAAAGCGTTAATACCGTCCCGCCATTAACACACACACACACACACACACACAGATATGGATTTCAAAGATTGGTACATGGCCAACATGTTCGGGAGAAAAGGTAAATCAATCACATCGACCCTAGTACTCAAATGAAACTTCTTTTATTGACCCCGAAATGTTTTGAGCAGGCTGTTCCGTTGATCGGCTCAACTGGAACCATCATCGTCGCAAACGACGGAGTGCCATATGTATATATAATAAAACAATTTTCTTTAAATCACTAAGCGAGAAATACACAGTAGCAGTAGCGAATAGCAAAGTTTATGCCTGCAGAATGTGGTAGACCTAGAGAAGATGATTTAAACAATAGTAAAAATCGTCCTTTATAGGACTGTCATATTCTGCTGACATATAAACTTTACTATTCGGTGTTATACTTATATATATATATATATATATATATATATATATATATATATATATATATATATATATACGCACGCACACTCATATACACACACAAACAGATACACACATACGTAAATGTTGTTAGGCCATTGAGTTAACATTAATATACAGTACGTCTTAGAAGAGTAGGCAGTAATTTTCACAAGGAAGAGTTTGGCATTGACTTCTAAGTTTCTAGCTAACTACCAAATCTAGATAGCCTGTTATATGAAACAAGGTATTGTAGGGAGATAGATAGTTATATGCGGGAATCATTGGAAGATTAATGTGCATTATGTAATATTGTTTTGCTTTCTTTCGTGATCTTTCTCAATAAGAAATTGGAAAATATGTGTAACTCTTAGAATGAATGACAAAACGAGAAAAACTTTCAAAAATTCTTTCAACATTTTATTTTTTTTTCAATCATTTCAGACGGCGTGTAATGTGGGATGCTGATTGCAAGTGTTTTAATCAATTATCTTAACCCAAGTACTTTCCTCTGCACTTATTTTATTGATCTCCGAAGGAAAGGCAAAATCGAATTCTACAAAGTAACCAAATCATAAAGGGAGATAACCACTACAACAACGTAGTTTCCGTTTGACGTTTTACCGATTCTGCAAACTCCTCCTTATAAACATAAAGAAAATCGATAGAAAAACAAAGGAAATCGATAAAAATATGCAAGTTGGATAACCGGAGAGATATTCCAGCATCTGAATTAAATGTTGATGCTGATGTTGTTCGTGTTACAGTTGCTTTTAGACATCCCTGTTTTCATACATATCTGTGGCAGGCAAATAGCCGGGTGTTATTGTCGTTGTTGTTGCCGTTTAACCCCAAGTCAACAGTGGCTGGACTGATGTATCATGAAATACTTTCTACTGCGGGGACAAACC
>NC_142934.1:107885389-107887889 GCF_046866305.1 Octopus bimaculoides | reverse complement strand
GTGACAGGTGATGAAATGACATATCTCTCATTAACACTTGTAGAAAGCTTTACAAACACACGCATATATTCTTACACATACACGCGCGCACTCATGTCCATATACTTTTTTACACACACAAGTACATACACTTATACGTCTTCGAAGATACCTTTAGATACATATAAACATACATCGTGACGACAAAAGAAGCTTCTTGATGGTAGTTTCACCGGCTAGAAATAGCAATTAAATCTTCATTAAAATCGAAAAATGTTTGGTAACAAAAAAAAAAAGAAAAGAAAGTAAATATTGGCGCAGGAGTGGCTTTGTGGTAAGTAGCTTGCTTATCAAGAACATGGTTCCGGGTTCAGTCTGATTGCGTGGCATCTTGGGCAAGTGTCTTCTACTATAACCTCGGGCCGACCAAAGCCGTGTGAATGGATTTGGTAGACGGAAACTGAAAGAAGCCCGTCCTATATATGTATGTATATATGTCTGTGTATATATTTCAGGAGGAGCAAGAGCAGGCGGAGGAACAGGAGGAGTAGGAGCAGGAGGAGTAGGAGCAGGAGGTGCAAGCGACTGAGAACTATAGAGACGCGCGTAACCTTAGTGTTGTTCTCAATGTGATTCAGCGTGCCCCAGTATGTGACAGGTTGGCCATTTGAAACACACGTTTTACTCACATTTGCCAGCTGAGTGGACTGGAGCTTCATGAAATAAAGTGTCTTGCTTAAGAACACAATATGCCGCCGAGTATTGAACTCGTGACCTTAGGATCGTGAACCGAATAACCTAACCACTAAGCACTTGCACCTTCACATACATACATACATACATACATACATACACACATACATACATACATACATACATACATACATACATACCCTGTTGTTGATGTTGAAATTCCATTGAAGGAGCTTCAGATCTAGGTTAGAAACCGGTTCTTTCTCTATTGGCAAGAAATCTTAAAATGAAACTGAACAATGACATACATACATACATATATCTCTTTTACTTGTTTCAGTCATTTGACTGTGGCCATGCTGGAGCACCGCCGTTAGTCGAGCAAATCGACCCCAGGACTTATTCTTTGGAGGCCTAGTACTTATTCTATCAGTCTCTTTTGCCGAACCGCTAAGTTACGGGGACGTAAACACACCACCATCTGTTGTCAAGCGATGTTGGGGGACAAACAGACACACAAACACACACACACACACATACATATATATATATATATATATATATATATATATATATATATATATATATATATATATATATATATATATATATACATGTCTCTTAAAGGATAGAGCTCAAAATCAATGCATTGAAGATACTTTATTGCAGCAACAATTATAATAACAGAAACAACCACAATAAGCCAAACCTATGCACATTTCAATAGGGTATCCCGGAAAAATAAACCACATCATCAGATGTCTCGTAAAATATTGTAACAAATTACAACATATTACAAATTTCTGGATACTCCATCTCATCAGGGTCGCATTATTGCCATCACCAATACTATTATTAGCAAAACACACACATCATCCAAAGGGTGAAAGAATAATCGACGGCACGCAACCTACCATCGTTATTTTCTTACAGAATGTAAACAAACCAGTCAACCGAAATCCAGCGACGTACACCGCCCGGTTTACAGCGTAAAATTTGTTTTATAAAAGTATATATTTAATATATATATATATATATGTGACACACGAAACCTGTGTCCATTATAACCTTCGAACAGGGGAGGTCAGCAGTGTCCCCCTGCTGGTTTGGCATCTGCAGACTAGTTTCAGGGTGTTGCCCCTTGTCAATGCAGAGCAGCCAAGCCTTAGCCAGGCGGCGCTGCTGACTATCTGCTCGAAGGTTATTTATCTAATTTCAGTGGAATCTATCCACTGGTTTTCAGAAATAGAGTTATTAATATTTCTAAGTCTCTCTAAAGGAGACTACGGCAGCGGTACTGGAAATTAATAGTTATCGCCAAGCCAACATGGCAGTCCCAAAATTAGGACGAATGCTGCCGTGAATTAGCTCCAAGAAGCCATCGCCTCTAGCTAGCTATGTGACACACGAAACCTGTGTCCTTTCTGAAAACCAGTGGATAGATTCCACTGAAATTAGATAAATAACCTTCGAGCAGATAGTCAGCAGCGCCGCCTGGCTAGGGCTTGGCTGCTCTGCATTGACAAGGGGCAACACCCTGAAACTAGTCTGCAGATGCCAAACCAGCAGGGGGACACTGCTGACCTCCCCTGTTCGAAGGTTATAAAGGACACAGGTTTCGTGTGTCACATAGCTATATATATATATATATATATATATATATATATATATATATACATATATACGACAGACTTCTTTCAGTTTCCGTCTACCAAATCCACTCACAAGGCTTTGGTTGGCCCGAGGCTATAGTAAAAGACACTTGCCCAAGGTGCCACACAGTGGCACTGAACCCAGAACCGTGTGGCTGGTAAGCAAGCTACTTACC
>NC_142934.1:107872889-107875389 GCF_046866305.1 Octopus bimaculoides | reverse complement strand
TTGTTATTATAATTGAGCACAAGGCGGCGAGCTGGCAGAATCGTTAGCACGCCGGACGAAATGCTTAGCGGGATTTCGCCCGTCGCTACGTTCTGAGTTCAAATTCTGCCGGGGTCAACTTTGCCTTTCATCCTTTCGGGGTCAATGAATAAAGTACCAATTAAGTACCAATCTAGGCCGTGTGCCTATAGTAGAAGGAATTATTATAATTGAGCATAAAAACAATCTTCGTCTTTGCATTTGGCTTGAAAGATTCTTGATCTGGATTCATGAGTTGACCCTTCCAAGATACAAGATAGCTGCAAATATGCATATGTGTGTATCTGTGTTTTGTGTGTGTGCGTGTATGTATGTGTGCGCGCGCGTATGTGTGTGCGCGTGTGCGTACGTGTGTGTGTGTGTACATGACAGTTTCACGTGACCGTTAATCATTAAGTTTTGATAATAGGTGAATGGTCACGCTAAACTCTGATAAACAGTTTCTGAAGATTTTTTTGCTTTAATAAAACAGTATATTACTTTACCTTTGATAGTCGAGTACTATTGTTTCCAACTTGTTTCGCCTTTACGGACTTACCTGTGCATAAATGCATAACATATAAGTATGTATGCAAGTGTGTGTGTATGCCTATACATAGATAGAAGTGTGATGGCGGTAAGTTGGCAAAGTCGTTTGAGTATAGGAAGAGAATGCTTTATTCTAGTTCTCTGTATCCTGAGCTCAAAATCCCGTGACTTCGATTTTGCCTATTTTCATTTCAGCACCAATTAAAAAAAATTGTAGCTCAATATTTCTCGCCATTCTTTAGAATTGTCTTTCTCTGAGGAAAATACGCTTATGTTCTGGTTTCCATGTAGAGTCTATCCTGTCTTTCAAGAACGACTTGAAGGGATCGTCTGACACAGTCAGCACCAAATTTATAACACAGAACAATAACTGAAACCATTTATCGCTTGCGTTACCGCTTAACTTAGCTGATAAGAGGATTTAATTGACGAAGTTATGTAGGAATTAAATATTTGGAGAAAATTCCTTGAAAATACTGTCACTGAAATCTTATGTAAACTATTAATTATTTAATTGTTGACGTAGTATTGAAAGGTAAAAGATTACTTCATATAACTTTCATTATTTTATTAGTTTCGTCTAAGTATCTTCATCGACTTAACTACTCCTCCCGAGCCGGTGTGGCAGAGTAGGGTCATCAAACCAGTTTGATCTGAAGCTCACATTCACGGCTACCAATCAGACTGTGGTTGTTGGAGAGAATATGCTGAGGCCTTCGTCTCGCGGTGGACTGAACATTGACAATCGCATCCAATCCAATCTTAACTGTTAAACTGCTAAATAATGTGAGTGAAAACTTACTATATCAGTAATTATGACTAACGTTTAAACCAAATATTTAACTACTCTTTCACCATGTAAATGCTAGTCACCTTGAATACTCAGTGAAGAGTTACGCGTTCTCATCCCCTTTTCCAGTGGGAAAAACATGAGAGGATGTTGTATAACGGGAGATGAGTACAGAAACGTGGATTGCAAATGGCAAGATAAAAAAAATGCAATCGCATGGTGAAATTACTGATAATGCGACGCACCTGCGCAACACGACATGGAACCCATATCACAGCACCGACAAAAGCGATTATTATGGAAATGTGCGCAGAGTTCTGCACCATCCACCTCTTTGGAAAGCTTCGGTAATGTGTAGAATACAGACAAAATTCACATTCACAGGTTACGTTAACACTAATATCGTCGCCAACAACGTGGTAGGACGCGTTAACGAGACTCGATTAAGTATAACACCATTGCTTGTCAATTAAGAACCAAAACTGTTCATATATTTGTGTTTATACATATGCATACATATGTATATGTCAGTGTATATATATATTTGTGTGTGTGTGTGTGTGTGTGTGTAGATATAGATATATCTACGCATATATAAATATATATACACACACACACACACACAAATATACTCAATCACACACTCACACATAGAAGTGTCCAAATACAAAAGACAGGAAAAATACTCAATACATTTTTGGTGGAGTTTATTCATTTATTCATTTATTCGAAGCTGCAGCTTCACTCTATAGCTGCATCTGAACAGCGGGTTGAGCAATAAATATATTTTGCTCTTTCTTTATTACAATTTTGCAAGAGATATCTAGATGGAATCAATATAATAACTGCCTTTATTTGATAGTGACGTCTTTCGGCGTTCTTACTGCTCATGGGGTATTTATATCCAAAGGAAATATTTTCCTGGCCCTATATATATATATATTTACACCAGTTTTCTATTAGCCCTAAATTATTGCGACGTATATATATATATATATATATATATATATATATATTTATATATATATATATATATATATGTGTGTGTGTGTGTGTGTGTGTGTGTGTGTGTGTGTGTGTGTGTGTGTGTGTGTGTGTGTGTGTGTGTGTGTGTGTATGTATGTATGTATGTGTGTGTATGTA
>NC_142934.1:107857889-107867889 GCF_046866305.1 Octopus bimaculoides | reverse complement strand
CGATCCTATGACCGCGAGTCCACTGCCCTATCCACTGGGCCATTGCGCCTCCACATGCATATATATATATATATATATATATATATATATATATATATATACATACATACCTATATATATATATATATATATATATATATATATATATATATATATAGGTATGTATGTATGCATGTATGTATGTATGTATATCTAAGGTGTATTCCGTTAGGAACGTATTAAAGTCCAAAGTAGAGCTCGTTCACCCTTAGAATTATCAAAAGAGTCGGGTGGATGTATTAGCATGAAAGCCAAAGCTTTACTTACGGGGACAGCGATTATAAATCACCTGAGGAGATTCAACTGGGTCCTCTGGTCGGGAAGCAAACACCTTACCACAGAGTCATGGCTACAGCTATATATTTCAAGAACACACACACGCACACACACACACACGCATACACATACACACACACATACACATATATGTGAGTGTGTATGTTTTTGGGGGAGGTGTATATGTGTAGGTATGTATTTGTGTATGTGGATGTGGTTGAATGCGTGTGTGTTTCTTTCTTTCGCCTCTGTACCGCTCTCTCCTCTCTCTCTATCTCTACCTCTCTCTGCATCTCGCTCTCTCTCTCTCTCTCTCCATCCCTCTCTCTCTCTCTCTCTCTCTCCCTCCCTCTCTCTCTCTCTCTCTCTCTCTCTCTCTCTCTCCCTCCCTCTCTCTCTCTCTCTCTCCCTCCCTCTCTCTCTCTCTCTCTCCCTCTCTCTCTCTCTCTGGGTCTCTGCATCTCGTTCTCCATCTCTGCTTCTCTCTCTCTACCTGTCTCTCTCTACCTGTCTCTCTCTCCCCGTATCTCTGTCTCTGTATTTCTTCCCTCCCCCTCTCTCTCTATTTCTCTTTCCCTATCTCTCTGCTTCTGTATGTATGTATGTAATGTATGTATATATATGCATTGCACAAAAATAGACATATTTAGTGACTCTGTTTTCTATGCTGTTCTAGACCGGAACGTCTGGTGACGGTGTTCATCAAGATGATGATGATGATGATGGTGGTGGTGCTGGTGCTGGTGGTGGTGTTGGTGATGATGATAAGGAAGAGGAGGAATCGGTGGAGGAGGTTGATGAGTTTGAGTAGGATAAGTCCATCATGACTACCACGACGATACATTCACATCATATGTTATTTTAATTACCGTCTTGAAAGCTGATTTAAAACTCGCTTTCTTTCTTTCTCTCTTGTCCTTTCCTTTTTCTTCCCTGGTTTCTTCCTTTTCTTTTCTTCCTTCCTTCCTTCCTTCTTTCATTCCAGTTTTTATTTAGGTATTGGTTCAGGTCTTTATGTTTGTTTGTTTGTTTGTTTGTTTGTCTTTTTCATTCATCTTTCTATAACTTTCCTCGTACACTCTCATTTCGTACATACGCTCCACTAACTCAACAATACAACCACCCACCCTCCCCACACACACACATTCTCCACCGCCCCTTTTAAAATCATCACATTCCAACCCCACTCTCCACATCCCCAACCCAAACCAACCCACCCCACCCCCACATCCGCTACTTGTTCGTTTTGAAAATACGATTTTCTGGAAAGTTCATCGCTAGTTCTATAAATATTCATGTTTGTGTGGCAGTTTTGAAAATGTCTGAAGGTATTTGAATATTTTTGTTGCTTTTGCCTTTCGTGTCATCGTCGTCTCATATTATTGTTGTTGTAGTACTGATGATAGTGGTGCTGGTGGTGGTGGTGGTGGTGGTACTGGTGGTACTGGTGATAGTGATGGTGGTGGTGGTGGTGGTAGCTGTGATGGTGTTGATGTTAGTGGTAGCAATTCTGGCGATGGTGGTATTCGTGATGGTGTTACTGGTGGCGGAGGCAGCGATGGGGAGGGCGTCAGGTAGTAGGCGTGTTGTGGGTAGTAGTGGTGGTGGTTGTAGTGGTGGTTCTTTGTGATAGTAGTGGCAGCATTGGAGGTGGTACTATTGGTGGTGCTGGCAGAGATGGTGATGTGTTGGTGGTAGTGGTGGAGGTCTCGGTGGTCTCAGAGGTAATATACTGAGTGTGGTGGTTGTGGTGCTACTGGTGGTGGTGCTGGTGGTAGTGCAGTTGGTGTTAGTGGTGCTATTGGTAGTGGTGGCAGTGATGGTGGGATGTTAGTGGAATTGGTGGTAGTGGTGGTTTTGGTGGTGATATACCGATGGTGGTGTTGGTGGTAGTGGCGGTAGTGGTAAGAAGAAGCAGTTCTGGTGTATAGGTAATGGCAGTGGTGATGTTGGTGGATGTGGCAGAGATGGTGGATGTGGCAGAGATGATGGTGGCGGCGGCGGCGGCGGCGGCGGCGGCGGCGGTAGCGGGATGATGTTGCTATTTGTTGCTAAGCCGTTGGCCATCACTAATACAGTAGATCTGTGATCTAAGTTATTCCCAAATCTGTTGCCCACTTTAACCCTGCTACCTGACAACATGGACACATTTTACGGAACCCACTGTGTTGTAAGCATTCGGGCCTGGTTACCGGAGGATTCGTAAAGGGTCATGGGAACTGCGTCTTCCTCCTGAGAAAAGATATATATAAATCATAGGGAGAATTCACAAAAATAAAAACAGACGAAGACAGGTGGTGTAGAAAACAAACAGATGTATTAGTATAACGCTCGGAAATTGAAAAAGTCTTTAACGTTTCGAACCTACGCTCTTCCACAGAAAGGAAGACAGAAAGAAACAAGGAGAGAAAAAAGATGTGTGTAGTGGTTAGCGATTTGTAATATGAATCTGTAACCTGTTTTGCTGCTGTGCCGCTTGCCTTTCAGTCTTAGGAGTCAACTGTTTGTCACGTGTATTTAATAAGTTTTAATTTCCACTCGCAATACTGGCTATCATAGATTTATTCAAAGTACACTGATGCTAACGTTTTAGTTATGTGAGTGTGCGTGTATGTATGCATGCATGTATGTATGTATGTATGCATGTATGTATGTATGTATGTACGTGCGTGTATGTATGTGCGTATGTATGTGTGTATGTATGTATGTATGTATGAGCCTATGTATGTGTGTATGTATGTACATATGTGTATGTGTGTATGTATGTATTGTATGTATGTATGTGTGTGTATATATATATATGTGTGTGTGTGTGTGTGTATTTATGTGTGTGTATGTATGTATGTACACAAACAATCACTCATGTACATACACATTCGACTGAGAATCAATATTTAGAAAACGTTCAAAGGCATCTATCTGCAGCTTTAGTAAAGTATATATTGCCAATCAGTTAAATCTATATGAGATCCACGTTCTGAAACAAACAAATCTGCTCTTTTGATGACTACATCATCTTCCCATTAATGTCAAAATTATTAAAAATACACATGTAACGCACATTGATCATTTTCGAGAACATAAGAACAGTAATCTTTGCAATGGACGCTTAGATGTAGCCGGATTATTATCTGAACAACATGCTGTGTAGGAAGTTTGTTATTGAGTTCTCGTTTAGCTACAGTTCAATCGCGATCGAGCAGATTTATGACGAAACATATTCTGCCGGTGACCACACTTCGGTTTTTTTTTTAAATTTATGTTTAGGGCTACATAATCTAATGTCTTGTGCGTTATGAGATAGTTTCAGGAAGAAATAGAAAGTAAATCTTGATCTAGTTGGACAAGTGACTTAATTATAGCTTCAGATATATTTGCCAATGCATATCCTATGTACTTCTAGTGAAGTTTTACGATTCCCTGCGCTTGTATATTCGATTGTTAAGTTGTTAAGAGGATTATATATAAATTTTTATCTCTGTTGGACGTTAAACAATCACATGCAAAATTTCCCAAGTGTAGTTAGTAACTAACTGTTCTCCGTGGTAATAAAACATTCAGCATCCAACAAAATAATGCTGTTACTGGATACATTTTCCATATTTTACTGCAGGAATCTCGATTTTTAGATACAAAAATGATTGCATAAGAACGGCCTATGTTTTAATCGGTTGTCTTGTAACCTTAGCGATTTAGTGGTCTTAGAGCTTTAAAAAAGTCGAAAACTAATAGAAGCAGGAACAAATGCACGAGTATGGGTACATAAACTCTATGAGATATCGTTTACTACTTACCACATACAGCATTGTGACTGTTGGAAAGATATCTAATACTTGATTGTTCGTGTACCGGACTGCAAAAGCATGCCATGTAAATTGATGTAAGACAGTTACTTAGCTTGATAGATATTTCCTTTGATTCGCATCCTACTGTTTTGTAGGATATATACTGGGTGTCGTAGTTACCTAGTAGTAACTTGAAGGAATCTACTGGATAACGTAGTCTGGGATCCCTATGCTTGAAGCAAAAATGGGTTGAATTCGGCTGAAAATCTTAATATATCATATAATTGGTTAATCAGAGCTGAAGTAGACCTAAGCGACAACTAAAGCCAACTAATCGGCCTCAGAAACTAATATATTGTATTATTAATAAGTATTTCATGAAGTTGCTGCAGTGAAGATTGAGTTATATTATGGCTTTGCAAAAAGCATTAGGAAACTATTTTGTTACTCTGTTTTGGAATACCAGTGTCTGTATTCCACACTTCTAACTATGAGTATTGTTCTTTGAGCTTGGTGCGTACTTACAATTATAGATTTCTGAGGTGGTTAAATGGTATCAGTTTATCCAAACTTGATATTACCATAACCAGTAACCACCAGGCACATATGTGCACTCATCTACTTCTCAATTTTAGATCTATCATGACCGATCTCATCTATGATGAAAACAATTTCAGCAAATTTAATTCCAAGAAAGTACCCAGTCTTATTCACATAGGATTATTTATTTATTTAAATGTCTTTTCTTTTTCAATAGACCAGGGAGTGATTTGAAGAGAATTTTTAGTGACATATGCAACTAAATTCAATCTTTCTTATTGGCCATCGTTTACAAGATGATAATTTCAGCGTCGAAACCGGATCAGACCGGTCCAAACTGGATCAGACCACATCAGACCGATCCATATCGGTTGAAACAGGTCAGATCGATCGATACCTAATCATACCAGTCGAGACCGACCGAAACAAGATCAGACCGGTCCAAACTAGTTCACGCAGGTCCAGGCCGTTGGAAACCGGATCTGACTGTTCTATTCTATCAAAGATTTTCATCAAAAATTTTCATCAAATATCTTCATCAAAATTCTTCATCAAACAACATGCATTACACACCTTTGTCAAACATCATCATCAAACATTATCATCTCAAAACCAGTTCAAACCGGTTCAGACAGGCTCAACTTGGTTCAAACTGATCCAAACTGGTTCAAAACGGGTGAAACCGATTCAATCTAGTCCAGACTGGTCTAAATCGTTTCAAACTGTATCACACGGGTCGCTCCATCAATCAATTTTCTTCAAACCGGTCCAAACTGGTTCAAACGGGTTCAGACTGGTCCAAACTCGTTCAGACCTTTCGAAACTGAACCAAAGCGGATCAAACCAGTGCAGGCTTGCCTAAACCGGAACAGACCGGTCCAAACCGGATCAAAATGGTCGCATCCATTAAACATTTTGATCAAACATCGTCAAACATCATTCATCAAGCATTTTCCTGAAACATCATCTCCAAACAAGATCAGACCGGTCCAGACCGCTATAAACAATATCAGACGGTTCCAAACCTTTTCCCAGCGGTTCGGTGTGCTCCAAACCAGATCAGACCGTTCCAAACCAGTTCAGACGGGCCCAGAACTTTGAAACAGGATTAGACCGGTCGAAACCGAATTGGACCGTTCGCATCCATCAGACATCTTCAAATAAACACTGGCAAAATAAAATAATTTCTATATTTATAAAACTCTTCAGTCGAGAGACTGAATCATAACATAACTATAGCCAGAAAATAGACAAATACAGACTTATTCTCATACATACATTTCACAGAATAATGCACTGGAGAATTGCAGATTGATTATCATCTTTCATTGTTTACTTGTCAACAGATTAGATATCAATAGTTAGCTACGTCACTTTAGTTTCTAAATTCACATATTACGAGGTCGACTTTAAAAAAGTACAGTTCAAGTACCAGAGTTAACTAAATGCACGATGTCAACTCGTAATTTGAAGCCCGTGTACCAAAGCTGAACCAACTAATAATAGCAACCAAATTCACTCAAATAAGACCCCAACCGCGTTCAAAAATGAATGACACATTGGCTGATCTAGTCCTCGTTATTCAAAAATAAGGGTGCCGTGAGGCTTCTATCTAAAATGTCACGGAGATTCTTATCTTTGTAGCGAGGAGATATGGTACTTATAAAGGGCAGAGCTATTATATGTCCCGACAATAGAATTTGAAAGTTGCAGACAAGTGCGCATTTAAATAGGTGGATGTTCATGAAGAAAGTGAGGGACAGTAGAATTCCTGTCTGTAGGTACGCTAGAGAGGGAGGCAGAAATGTGGTGTGGCGAGGGCTTGTGCACCACAGAGTGCAGTGTTCGCATCCGATGAAATGTTTGATCAGTGGCGGAAAAAAAATGTGGCATTCTTTCATATTGATATTATGCTCCATCGACAAAAACGGAGGAATAGGGATGGTAGTATAACAGATTTTGCGCTCTTCAGGTGAAAAGGAAAACAGTGGACTCAATGGGTTTGTAGTAGACAGAATTGGACAGGGGAATATTGTTAATAACCATGAAGATGTCGAGTAAGCTAACAGCGATGTCTGCATGCAGTTGAGATGGATTCCATGACGATATGGAAAGAGTCAATATATTGAAAATTTTAAAGATTTTTTTACCGTATCTCTCTTTGTATAATGCACACAGAATGCGATTTATTTTCAGGATCAAAGTTTAGTGTATGTATGGACGTGTGTTCGTTTGATCACATTATAGATAAAATTAATATTTACAAAATCATATTTGTTAAACATCGAATATCTTTAGTTTTATCAAGATTAGATTGCTACTTGACATTTCTTTTAGTACAATTAAACTCGAAGTCAATTATATATTAATTTATTGTAATTAAATTCCATCTAAGACTTTCTTTGAAAATATATATATTGCTATTAATTATCAATATTTTTGTGAGGGTAATATATATTTAATTTGTATATTTATGCCTATTTTAAATTTTCGCAATTCATATGACAAACTTAGCCAGAAGCAAAATAAGTATGAGATTAATATATCATATTAAAATGGGCGGTGTTTTCGCAGTCTTTAGATTGTTTGGAAACATATTTGTGCTGTTTTGGCTCTTTGCAGCCTGCGTTCAAATTCCGCAATAGAAAGTGATCCTGAAAGCAAAAGCTTATGCAAATTAAAGACACAAGTGCATACTCTGCAGCAGAGAGGGAACAAATTCTACGAAACTTCAAAGTATTCGGTCTCCCTACTCTAAAAATGACATTTCTTTTCAATATATTCTCTCATGGACAAATATTTACTTACTAAACATTTGTAACGCCTGGTCTCAACGACCACAAAACTCTGCAGATCCGCTCAGCAATGAAAGTTACTCTTTCATACCTTCAATACATTTGTTTTCGTTCTTTTTCTTATAGACATCAACCAAATTATCTGTTTTCCTGTTTACTTTATCCTCGTTTTTGTTTCATTTTCTGGTTCCTCATTTTCTGGAATACTCTTCGTTCTTGTTCCACATTAAGTATCCTAATAACCTTTATCCCTATGACTTAGAAATAGCATGTTTTTTTTTTATTAATCCTCTATCAGCGATTTCATATGCATTACGTGTTTAAGTATTCAAAGTAAACGTTTAAGGACACGTGGTTATTGCGTGACATACATTGGCAATATCTAATTCTCTGACATACGTTGGCAATACCTAATTCTCCGTTTACCTTTAATGCTACACCCATATGCAATTTAATATTGAATAAGAGGAGAAAAAATCTGGTTAAATGATTAGCAGAGTTATGACAACTAACTACTTTATGACAAAACAGGCTTCACTTCATTTATTCTCAGACTTTCATATCTCCTAAAAATTTATACTGAGAAGCTATCTTGAAATTTTCATTTCTGTTTCAGCCGGTCTCCTGATTGTATTACGTATCGTGCTGTGAAATATACAGGCTTAAGTAGGCCTTACTTCTTCAATGACATCAAGGGTAGTCTGCATATGTTGTGTTATACTCATTATAAAGTAAATATTTCACTCTTCAACTACACTGCTCTGTTTGTTGACATATGTATGTATACATATAAGTGTGTGTGTGTATATATCTATATCTATACGTATATATATATATATATATATATATATATATATATATATATATATATATATATATATATATATATATATATATATATATATATATATATATACATATATATAAATACACATACTCATACATACATGCATACATACACATATATATATATATATATATATATATATATATATATATATATGTATGTATGTATGTATATATCAACATATACATATATGTATAATATGCTTGTATACATAGAATACAGGCAGATGCGTAATGCGTACATATTCCATTCCACATCTGCTACTTGTTCGTTTTGAAAATGTGATTTTCTGGAAAATTCATCTTTAGATCTATAAATATTCGTGTCTGTGTAGCAGTTTTGCAAACGTCTGAAGGTTTTTGAATATCTTTATTATTGCTTTTCTGAGTCTTTCTATCGTCGACCTGTTCGTTTGTGCTGCTCCAGTTCCTGTTGTTTTTGCTGTTGTTGCTGGTGGTCACGTGTTTTGGCAATACCGTTGTTGATTGCTTACCGCCCATCTCGTTTCTTATTGAGTAGACGCATGAACAAAGGCATTCCAGGCTACATAGCCTAGATACAATATCTAACTTGTGGTTAACGATGGAGGACATGTGACGACGTTGTTGCTATTACTGTTGTATTTTGATTTTATTGTTTCTATCCAAATATCGTCTTTGATTTCGAACAGTTTTGATCAAAGGAATTTTAACCGTGACAGACCCTTTATATATATCATGAGTTCTTCTTTTCTCATAATTGCTCGGTGTGACTTGAAGGAACTTGACTGGTATTTCTGGCAAATGCAATGACTGCGTACAAGTTTCCTCTTTGGGGTGCGTGTTAATTTGATATTGGTATACTTGAAGGTGGCGTAACATATTTTGTAGTTTTTAAGTGTGTGCATGTGTGTGCGTGTGTGCCTGTGGGCATTTGTGCATAAACATATATGTGTGTGCATAGATGTGTGGATGTGTGTGAGGGAAATGTTTGTGCAAATACACACACACAGATATGTGTGTGTATACATATATATGTGTGTGTATGTGTGTATATATATATATATATATATATATATATATATATATATATATATATATATATATATATATATATATATATATATATATATATGTATGTATGTATGTACGTACAGGCCTGAATGTGTAGTAAGAAGTTTGCTTCCGAACCATATGGTTCCGGGTTCAGCCCCACTGTGTGGCACCTTGGGCAGGTTTCTTCTATTATATAGCCTTGAGAGACAATCTGGAAAACGGAAACTCTGTGTGTGTCTGAGTGTGGGTGTAACTGTGTGCGCGCGTGTGCGCGTGTCTTTTTGTGTGTGTTAATCCCTCAACAGCGCTTGACAAATGGCATTGTGTACGTCCTCGTGTACGTCCTCGTAACTTAACGGTTCGGCAAAAGCAACCAGTAAACAAGTTTTAAAAAGTAAGTATCGTTGTTGATTATTTCGGCGAAAATCT
Organism: Octopus bimaculoides; assembly: GCF_046866305.1. NCBI lineage: Eukaryota > Metazoa > Mollusca > Cephalopoda > Octopoda > Octopodidae > Octopus > Octopus bimaculoides. The sequence continues at coordinate 107,858,144 of NC_142934.1, read as the reverse complement.
CTTCAAGGCCAGTGCTCCAGCATGGTCTCAGTCTATTGACTGAAACAGGTAATATCAAATATTTCCAGCCTTCTGTTTTTGTATGTAATTACGCAGCAATATTTCCCACTATTTAATAGTATTCTACAAGAATCTCAACTCTCATATAAATCACAGCACATACAGAAACCCATTGGAGGACTGGAATATGCAGGTATGTTTTTGAGGACACACGTCGGTTTATAACCTTATCTACACGATTTATGCATATATATA
>NC_142934.1:107847889-107852889 GCF_046866305.1 Octopus bimaculoides | reverse complement strand
GAGTGCAGTGTTTCGCTCATGAACACAACACATCGCTCAGTCTGGGAATCAAGAGCATGATCTTACGATTGTGAGTGTGACTCCCTACCCGCTAGGTCACGTGCTTTCACAGAGCCTGATATAACAAAACAAATCGTTGCTAAGTGGTAAGTAGCTTGCTTACGAACCACATGGTTCCGGGTTCAGTCCCACTTCGTGGTACTTTGGGCAAGTGCCTTCTACTATAACCTCGGACCGACCAAGGCCTTGTGAGTGGAATTGGTAGACGGAAACTGAAAGAAGCCCGTCGTGTATATATATATATATATATATATATATATATATATATATATATATATATATATAGATATATATATATACATATTTATATGTGTATGTGCGTGTACATGTTTGTGTGTCTGTGTTTGTCCCCCCAACATCGCTTGACAACCGATGCTGGTGCGTTTATGTCCCCGTAATCTAGCGGTTCAGCAAAAGACACCGATAGAATAAGTACTAGGCTTACAAAGAATAAGTCCTGGGGTTGATTTGCTCGACTAAAGGTGGTGCTCCAGCGTGGCCACAGTAAAATGACTGAAACAAGTAAAAGAGTATGTTGATCATAATTCTGTTGTATGAGAGTCGAGCAGTGGCTAACCAGTAACAGCAACAACGAAAACACAAACAACAACTACAAAAACAAAAAGAATAAAACAAAAACAACAAAGAGCTATATACAGCTTCTGTCACTCAACATTATTCAAAACAAGATAAACTGTTTTCTAGTCAAAACCACTCTTCACTTTCCCAGGAAAAAAGAATTTTTCATATGTGAAAAATTTTGCTCGGTTACAGAGTAAGACAATGTACTGCTGAAAGAGGAGTGTTGATAGAGTGAGTTTAGTTATAGACGTTTCAAAATACGACACACTACTTTTCACCAGAGCAAAACGAGAAGAACGATCAGTTTCAAAATGATAGGTTTATAATATGATGGGGAAGTTAAGGCGGTAAGCTGCCAGAAACGTTAGCACGCCGAGCGAAGTGCTTAGCGGTATTTCGTCTGCCGTTACGTTCTGAGATCAAATTCCGTCGAAGTCGACTTTGCCTGTCATCCTTTTAGAGTCGATAAATTAAGTACCAGTTACGCACTGGGGTCGATGTAATCGATCTAATCCCTTTGTCTGTCCTTGTTTGTCCCCTCTGTGTTTAGCCCCCTGTGGGCAATAAAGAAATAAGAAACGTTAGCACGCCGGACGAAATGCTTAGCGGTATTCTGTCTGTCTTTGCACTCTGAGTTCAAATTCCACCGAGGTCGATTTTGCCTTTCATCCTTTCGGGGTCGATAAATTAAGTATCAGCTGCGTACTGGGGTTGATCTCATCGACTGTCCCCCCCCCCTCCCGAAAATTTCGGGCCTTGTGCCCAGAGTAGAAAAGAATATCACGGGGAAGTTAACATTCAACTGAAGAACGGGTAATTTCCACCCCGATAATGACCCTCAACATTTAATGGGCACTCAGCATTCCTTGTAAGTGCAAGTAATGTTGAATGTCCGTTAAATGACAGGTAGCTGCACAAAGTATCTCAATTAATTAGCTCCTCTGCAAACTGCAACTTCGATGACATCCGTGAATGACACTGCCCTAGCCTGGTGACATTGAACGAGTTTCCAAAGTCTGGTATATCACATGAAATCTCTACGTACATTGATCTATTTATTTTACACAGGCAAAAGTAATCAAAAGCCGACAGTTGTTCCCTAATTTATTAATGACAAGTTCATAAGCAGAAGTCACACATAACATCCGTGTATAAAATGTCGTCTGCTATTGGATTTTGCTGAAAATATAAACCTCACTAGAGTTATAAAAAGAGGAATTGAATTGAATTGCCAAGAATTGAATTGAATTGCAAAAACAATTTGTACCGACCCATAGCAATTACACAATGGCAGACGAACCGCATTTTACAGTGTTTGTACTTTACTATAAATTATTGTCTGAGAAAATTAAGAAAACCCTCAAAATATTTCGAAACTAAGTTGGAAATTAACTATACAGACTTTAGGTTCCCTACCAAATTTAAATTTAAACCTAACCAAAAATCGCTAGAATTTAAGAATTGCATGTATAATTAAACACATATTTACAGACCATTCTGTGAGGAGAATCCAGCAAGCTCACAAAGTTCACATTAGAGGAAAATCGCAAAGTTTCATGGAAGGAATACCACCCAAGGTAGGGATAGCTGAATATATCGGTTGTGAGAAAGGAAATCATACACTTCTATGGAATGAAATTTCCATAAGTGATAGAGAACCATGATGGAAACTGAAAGATTCCAGAATTAGTACAAATCACGGTTGCTGGAAACCAAATCAATACACACAACTCTGATATCAGTTCAATATAGCTGCATTTACAGAACAATAAATTTAAATAATCTAAAAATGTATCATTGTTTATACATACACCAGTGGCCTTTTGGGTAAGAACTTTACTACATTTAGTTTACAAATAAAGGTTTCGAGTTTGAATCTTATTCGACACAATGTACACATATAGGATTAATAATGGACAATGAGATGGGAAACCAAATCGATTGAAACATTCTACAGATGTAAATATTAGATCATTTGTCAACTCTAAAGATTAAAGTTAACAGTACGAAAAAAATTTATAATCGAAGTAAAATCTTTTTATATAGACATTTGTTCCAATCAAACATACATATTTGCTTTCTTTATTAGAACAATGCTTCTTGTCTCTAATCAATATAATACGTATTAATCGATGAAATCTCACTGCTATTCTTATTTTCAAAGAATTCATGGCAAAATAAATATATTCAAATTTTAAAAAAAATAAAATAGATAATAAAATAAATATTTGAAACAAAACACTATATCAGGCATGCAATGTAGAAATATAATTTAGATAATATTGATTATATAGTGTAGATAACACGAATTATACAATATAGATTATATAATAGAGATAATGTACATAGCATACATGCAGATAATCTGAAATTTCGATATTTTAACCTTTTCTTTGGCATCATGTTGAAAGATATTCGTCCTTGCCATGTGTTCTCAGATTATACATATATATATATATATATATATATATATATATATATATATATACATATATATATATATGTATATGTATATATATATGCTTACATATATATATATATATGCGTGTGTGTGTGTGTGTGTGTGTGTGTGTGTGTGTGTGTGTGAACTTATAAATATGCATTTATATATATATATATATATATATATATATATATATAAATGTATGTATATATATATATATGTATATATGTATATATATACATATATATATATACATATATATGTATGTATATATGTACATATATATACATATATATATATTTATATATATACATATATATATATATATACATATACACACATATATATTGTATATGTGTGTGCATTAATATTTGTATCTATATCTATGTGTGTATGTATGTGTGTGTGTGCGTTTGAGTATACATACATATAAATGTTTTTACAAGAACGTACGCATGTGTGTTAGCTATGCGCGTGCGCGTGTGCGCTTGGAGGCTGCAGAGGAAACAGCTTTGGATTCTTTTCAAAACAAATTTGTAAAACCTTCAGCGAGTGGCGGAAATGAAATCAAAGTTTCACTCTTTGCGTATGTGCATGTGTGTGTGCGCGCACGCGTATGTGCCTGTGTTAGTGTGTTTGTGTGCGCGTGTGCGTGTGCGTCTGTATGTGTGTGCGTGCGCGTGCGAGTTTGTGTACCTGTAGACAGAGAATGAAAGAAAGAGAGAGAATAAATGTATATATAATATATGATACGATATAATATATATATATATATATATATATATATATATATATATATATATATATATGTATATATATGATATATGATACGATATAATATATATATATATATATAAATGCTATTGTGCATCTATTTAAAGATGTTTGAGTATCTACGTATATGTATATTTATATACACGCAGATATTCATATATATGTATGTAAATATATATATATACATATATATATATATATATATATATATATATATATATATATATATATATATATATATGTATAAATACATATACAAAAACATACCAACGTATATACATGTATGTGTATATATATATATATATATATATATATATATATATATATATATATATGTATATATATATATATATATATATATATATATATATATATATATACATACATATATATATAGTCCAGTTGCGTTTTACTTCACGTTAGTATGAATAAACGAAAAGAGGGGGAGAAGGCCGCGTTATCGACAGCTGAATCTTTCTTAACATGCCTTCAAAGGAAACAAATGTGATAATGTATACGTATCCTTGATGTACTTTTGTAGTTTAAAAACTGTTCTTTAATCTTATATAATACATTAAAGACTATACTGAGGGTTCTTGCAGCGTTCAGTTAAATTGCGTTAAAATATAAGATAAAATGGCGTGAAAATACGCCATAGAATTACAATAGTGGCACAGACAAAACAGAAAGACATGCATATTTATACACTTATATAGACGTACGTGTATGCATATACAAGTACACATATACGCAAAGCACACAAATGCATAGTCACACATATATATCTATATACTACTGCATACATACTCGACTGTGTCTATCGGGTGTGCGTGTAAGTATCTTCATAAACTATAAGACATTTGATAACTGACACACATATGTAGATATATATTACGAAGCAGTATTTGGATTGCACGAAAAATAGCATTTATTTAGTATATCACACGTATTCTCGCACAACCAAAGTTGTGAGAACTAATGGCTATAGTCGAAACCTCTGTAGAGATAACTATATATATAAGGGAGACTTTGCTCAGAAATCGTGTAAATCACGTCATGTTACACGTACTTCACATATAAGAAAAATATGCTATACAAGAAATATTTATAAGCTATCAAATCATCGGAGATTGCTTAACTC
>NC_142934.1:107825389-107840389 GCF_046866305.1 Octopus bimaculoides | reverse complement strand
AAAATAAAGCAAGGCTGAGCACCAGCATGGCCGCTGTCCCACGACTGAAGCCACAAAAAGATTAAAGAATTAAAAAAATACACTACTATATGCGTGCATGCATATTCTTTTAAGCTTTTATCCTTTAATGTTTCTTCGGTTATTTGACTGTGGCCATGCTGGAGTACCGCTATAAAAGGTTTTTAATCGAAGAAATCGACCCCAGGATTCATTATATGTAAACCCAGTACTTATTCTATCAGTCCTTTGGCTGAACACTGCTAACTCACAGGGACGTAAACACACCAACATCGTTTTTCAAGCGATGGCCAGGAGCAAACACACTCACACACATATACAATGGGCTTCTTTCAGGTGAGAAAGTTGGTATGTGAAAGCACGTGGTTGGATGTATAAAAGATAAACAAGAGTGAACAAACTACAGAAGGATGTGTTATATGGTTTAAGTATATATTTAAATCGTTATGTTAGAAAAATGTTATAAAATTTTGAGTATAATACATATATATAATAATACAACACACACACATACACATATCTATATACGTACATATATATATATACATACATATATATATACATGCACATGCATATATATACACATATACATATATATATATATATATATATATATATATATATATATATATATATATATATATATACCTATATATTATTATTATTATTATTTCATTTGTTTTAATAATTGCACTGCGGCCATGCTGGGCACCACCTTTAGTCGAACAGCTCGAGCGTAGGACTTGTTCTTTGTAAGTTTAGTATATATTCCATCGGTCTCTTTTGCCGAACCGCTACTTTAGGGTGGATGTAAACACACCGACATCAGTTGTCAAGCAATGGTGTGGAGACAAACACAGACTCACAGGTACATAGCTACCTAGATATGTATATAAATACATAATGTTAAGCCTTTAGAAATACACCCTTATGTTAATACAAACTCCTTTTTCCAAACATAGAGTTCCGTAGTGAAGAAGTGTCACACGAGATATTGTGAAGACATAAGGCAGCGAGCTGGCAGAAACGTTAGCACGCCGGGCGAAATGCTGAGCCGTATTTCGTCTGTCTTTACGTTCTGAGTTCAAATTCCGCCGAGGTCGACTTTGCCTTTCATCCTTTCGAAGTCGATAAATTATGTACCAGTTGCGTACTAGGGTTGATCAAATTGACTGCCCCCCCTCCCCCAAAATTTCGGGCCTTGTGCCTAGAGTAGTAGAGATATTGTGAAGACATACAGCTTACAGAATGTGTGATAAATCAATTAAAATATTATAGCCTGCTTGTCTACAATACTCTCTTAACTTTACGAGTATGCACACTCACAATAATTGTATTTTGTATTTTATATCTCTTTTGAAAATAATATATTTTACTGATATATCTATTATTTATACTATATTATATAAAGAAAATTCCGGTTCTTTTGCTTTCCGTCTCTCCTTTTTCGAAAATTCAATTTTCAACGAAAAAAAAAAAAGTAAGTAGAATTTTATTTCTGTTAAAAATTTATTTTTTAATAAAGATAACTTCTTTTGAAAAAGAAAATAAATATTTATATATAAAATAAGATTAAAAAATAAATAAAATATTATCTTCTTTCTGTTTTAAATAGATGTTTGATGGAATCCGCTGCATCAATGCATCAAAGATAAATAAAACCGGTAGCACCCGAAGGCCTTTTAAAATAATTATGGCATCGATAGACTGTGTTATCCGGAGGTTGCAAGAAGGTTAAACACTTTTATTACGTTCAGAGAAAGAGAGAGGAAACGTGAGGAAGATCGTATAAGAACTACATCTGTATCACTGGAGGCAATCAGTGTTTAATAACCCGAATCAAAATAAATAGATGGAATGAGTGCTTTATCAACGATATGAAGTGCAACATATTTCGGGTTGGTTGAGTTCTGATGAGATTTCATTTAAATACAGTATACATAGATAAATATGTAGATAGCTTTCTCGAAATGCAGCCTATCTGTCTATTTATATATATATATATATATATATATATATATATATATATATATATATATATATATATATATATATATAATATATATATTTATCTATCTGTCTGTCTATCTATCGGTCTGCCTATCTCTCTCTCTCTCTCTCTCTCTCTCTCTCTTTATATATATATATATATATATATATATATATATATATATATATATATATATGTCTATTTATCTAGCTGCCTATCTATCTAACTATATATCTATCTATCTATCTATTGATGTATCTATCTCGGTTGTGTTCCACTTTAATCCCTTTTTGTTAAAGACTTTCTTATTACCTTTGTTTTTTTTTATATTTAGTTTGGAACATAGCATTCCTAAATCTATAAGTCTAAAATCTCTCAAATCAATATACCCATGCTCAAAATAATTCTAAAAATGATCCTAAAATGGTCCTAACAAGGATGACATAGCACGCGATCGTCTCTTAAATTTCTAGGTTTTCTATAAGAATGTGATAAAGTTCGCATCAATTTCATTTTTTATCAATGTCACCGGTGCCAAATATATATTACATAATACAATAAAGTCATCTCCTATACTACAATACATCCTTAAAATATTTCTTTTGGCCTGAAATTGGAAGGTTCCCTTTCGCTGTCCACAATGTTACTTATACATTTTGGAAGATGTCATGGCAATGACTCCTCATTCGGGCCATCATCCGAGGGAATCATTATGTGTAACTTGGAGAATAAATTCATTCCTAAAAATACCAAACTAGTTACACCATGCACAATGATGATATATTTGTTGTAGTAAATACACAAGAACAGTCTAATTAAATTAAAGACGACCTTAAAAATAACTCCATTCTTCCACTTACAATCCAAAGTGGATTGTAGCTCTTTTCGAACCATAGGACAAACTTAAGCGTAAATAAAAATGTAGGAGTTGGGGACAAAATATATATGGTGCCTCAATTTTCACTAAACAATGCTAGAAAATATTATTATATGTACGCAGCAGTGAGTATTCCCACAAACAAAATATCTATAGATAACTGCTTTCTTAGGTTCGATTAACATTTTTGGTCTAAAGAAGCGTTAAATAATTCCTTTTAATGAGGTTTTGTGCGTCTGTTTTATTTTTATTCCATCATTTTATAAATTATTTTTGATAATAATGAAACTTAATGTGTAAACAAACATTAGATAATGAGGTGTACCCTAACAGATTGATAGACCAGACTATACAATAATACAAGTATAAATTCAAACACACTAGTCGCTGCATCATTCACTAAAATAAACAAATTATACATATCGGAGAATACAAGAACTATGGCTGGCTGTGTCATTAAAATCTCATAAAACAGCGCAACGTATATCACATCTAAACACAGAATCATTGTCACAATATATTACCAAAACACCAGAATGAAGATTCGCATCACCAACACAATACAAAAAAAATTAGTAAACCACACAAGTTACTTCAGATAACTAATGTAATATACAAATTTCAATTTAAACACGAAATATGTAAACGCTGTGATTTAAACTATGATATCTGATACGCAAGAACAACACTTACCTGTTGGTTGATCATGCATTTACATTACAAATTAAAATTAGAAAGCAAAAACATTAGCTAATACCATTAAAATTGTATAAAAATTTATACGAAAATATATAAAGCAAAATAACAAAGGAATCTTTATTCTATTCTACTCTACTCACTAGGCCCGAAATTTCGGGGGAGGGGGCAGTCGATTATATCGACACCAGTACGCAACTTGTACTTAATTTATCGACTCCTAAAGGATAAAAAGCAAAGTCGATTTCAGCGGAATTCGAACCCAAAATGTAGACAGACGAAATACCGCTAAGCATTTTTGCCCGGCGTGCTAAAGTTTCTTATTTCTTTATTGTCCACAAGGGGTGAAACATAGAGGGGACACACAAGAACTGACAAAGGTATTAAGTCGATTACATCGACCCAAGTGCGTGACTGGTACTTAATTTATCGACCCCGAAAGGATAAAAGGCAAGTCGGCCTCGGCGGAATTTAAACTCAGAACATAACAGCAGACAAAATACCGAAAAGCATTTCGCCCGGCGTGCTAACGATTCTGCCAGCTCGCCGCCTTTGCATAAAGTAATCTTTACTAACAACAAAATTCATAGCAAAAGTTTTCCTCGGTAAATTTCTTGTAAAATAATTCATGAAATATACTAGTGCTTACCGGTGTATGATTTTGGAATCTAGCATTTGACGATTTTATCAGTTATAATAGTATATACTGATTACTTTGCGACCAACTGGCTATATATGTACCATCACTTCATATTGAAAATAAGACTGGTAAAAAAATTTTGGAAGAAATATATGAACAAGTCTTAATGCAATAAATGAATAAATATCAATAAAACCAATAGCGGTACAGCCGCAGGTGCGGTTTTCTTGTGCTTACATTGTTTCCCGACCACACGGTTCCGAGTTCAGTCCTACTGAGCGGCTCCTGATGCGAGTTTCTTTTTCTATAACTTGATTGTACCATTTATGTCTTTGGTGTTTTACAAGGTTCTTAATCTGAAACTGAATGCAGAAACATAAACTGCTGCATTTTGGAAGGAGTGATATGTGTCAACAGAAAAAGAAGAAAAATTATAAAAAACGAATATATATATGTTTAACTAACTATCAATCTCTCTATTTGTCTGTCTGTCTGCATTAAGACATGAATATATGTGTCTATGTATTATTACATATGCGGGTATGTGTTTATATTCATAGATAGATAGATAGGTACATACATACATACATACATATAGACATACATACATACATCAAGTTAGTGAGCTTCAAACAGTCTGTAATCAAGGTATTCTTGGCCTGAAGAGTAGCTTATAGTTTACTCTTCGTTTGGATAATTACTATTTCCGAGACTCCAATAGCTATGAAACATATGCAGACTGAACTTCATTCCCATATATATATATATATATATATATATATATATATATATGGGATTAAGTATTTCCTAACAAACAGGACCTAAGGTGTTGTGGTTGATGGCATTCACTCAAGACCAGTAAAAGTCATCAGTGGAGTCACGCAGGGTACTGTGCTGGGTCCTCTTCTTTTTAATTGCGTACATCAACGACATTGCAGATTCCGTTGAACGTAGCACCATTAAAATATCTGCAGATGACTCTAAGCTTCAGAAAGTCCTTGAAGGAGCATATATGATCGAACGATGCGTCCATTGGACCTATGCGCAATTATCCAGTGCGTAAAAACGAAAATGTGCGGCTGAACGAAGAAAAATTTGAGCTCATCCACTTTGGAAAAGAGGACACATTTAAACTACGATATACACTACCGTCGAGGGACCTACTTGAACCGTCGGATAATATCAGAGACTTAGGTGTAACTGTCGACAGCAACTTTAGCTGGAGTGTACACCTCAACAAAAAAGTGGATGTTGCCCGCAGAATGTGCTCATGGATCCTCAGAACTTTTCAATCTAGGGATCATGAAACCATCATATTTCTCTTCTCTACATTCGCTAGGCCCCAGCTCGAATACCGCTGCCCATTCTGGTTCCGCTACAAAAAACTTAACATAATGATGATCGAGGTGCCATAAAGACCTGAGTGGACGTGCGCTAATCCTTTGTCTATATGCGTACACTTTTATACATATATAAAGAATTATAAGCATGCACACACACACACAAACACACACACACATACACACACACACATATATATATATATATATATATATATATATATATATATATATATATATATATATATATATATATATATATATATATACATATACACACGCTTGTGCATCATTACTATTTACATTTGTATAAGAAAGAGGGTGTGTACATATATATATATATATATATGTGACCCGAAAGCGGATATGGCTGGTGTGGGAGAATGTAGTTTACGGCCGAATGCTCTCATAATAAGACACTTACATGAAATGAACGAGCATCATTTTACCGATCTAGAATTACAAATGGACGACATAGAATGTAAGTCAAAAACCATAAGAAAATCGAATTTAGAATCTATGAATTTTAGGTTTTGATTTACCGAATCTAATAATAATATTTGAAACCATAAAAACAATGCAATAAATATACAATATTCAGCGAATTAAAGAAATGGTTTTTACAATTCGAAATGCCATAAATCTCTTGTCGCTTATGTGTTTAAAATGGCGCTGTTTATTGTTATTTCCATTTCCAATATCAGTACGACTTCCTGGTTTATTCATCCCAACAATTATCAATCAGTCCATCCAACTAAACCATCCATTCGTCCGTCTTCCCCACGCCTCCCTCGTTGTGTCCCATCCTCTCCCCGTCTCTCTCTCTCTCTGTTTCTCACTTCCTCCCCTGTCTCTCGCTCTCCTGGTCTCTATCTAATTATCTGTCTATCTATCTATCTATGTATCTATCCATCTTATTTACGTTTGTCTCTGTTCGTGTTGAATACAGGTCACCGTGTGTGGGGGTATATATATATATATATCGAACGCCGACGAAGGGAATTAACCCTGAAACCGGGTCCGTTCGTGCTACAGATCATGATGGGAGGGGTAACTTCCCTTGGCAAACAGGACACAGTAGTGTGTCGATAAGCCAGCTGGAGGAGATGTCCTCCTGGGGCTAAAAGCAACAGTAACATCCACCCCTAGGGGTCAGCCAAACTCAAGTGGCAATATACTATACTTTATCGTGCAGTTACTGTTAATACTTCATTTAGAGAATTAACATTGCTTATATATATATAAATCAAAAAAAGTAACAAGGATTTCCAAGGTTATTACAGTACGCACGTTTCATGCCAGTCCATTTATTTAAGCAATGCGAGCATTACATTAAATGTAAAACGTAGAGCAATCTTCAGCTACACAAGGATAAGAAAATTTACAGAAATTGACTGAAACGTGCGTACTGCAATAACCTTGGAAATCCGTGTTGCTTTTTTTTTCTTTTTTGATCACCTTGTTTTGGGAATTGTTTGGATAATACCATACTATATTCTGGTGCCTAAACTTAAGTGCCACATTCAATTTTGAATCTAAATTTATATATATATATATATATATATATATATATATATATATATATATATATATATATATATATATATATATATATATATATATATATATATATATGCATGTACATGTCATATATAGATAGATAGATAGATAGATAGATAGATAGATAGATAGATAGATACATTTCTTTTATTAGCCACACAGGGCTCAACGAAGATGGGACAAATACAATGTAGAGCTTTTCTTTTTGGGAGGGGGAAGGAAGGAAAAAAAAAAAAAAAAAAAAAAAAAAAAAAAAAAAAAAAAATTGGTGGTGTCGATCAAAAGGGATCGTAGGAAGGGAAAAAGGGGCAGTTCGATCAAAAGGGATCGAAAAAAAAAGAAAAGGAAAGGCCGATCAATAGGGATCGTGTATCACACAGTAATGTTCTCGTGTAAAAAGAGGGGAGGACAGTTTAGGTTTAGCCGTGGAAGGAAAAGCCCACGGAAAAGACCACGGTAACCTTGGTCAATATTCTCATTGAAGAAACTATAACAGTAAGTGACTCTCTTTTGCCTTTTTGTTTTATTTTTTTTTCTTGTTCATAGGGTTATGCTCAAGATGGCTCCGTCGTTCACACGTGCCATCCTTGCTACATTCACCCATCTTTTTTTGAAGCATTCACTAGACAAGACTTCCCTTTCTACTCTCAACTTCCTCTTCAGGTGATACTTGAAGAAGTTGATGAGAGATTGCCCAGAGAGGAAAGTCTTTGTCTCTAGACCTTTCAGACGCGTCCACCATACACATTCTTTCGCCATAGCCACAAGTACGATGAAAATAGCTCTTCCTTCCCGTTTAAAGGAAGGAGGCGCGACAATATTCACGATAGACTCGGCTGATAGACCGACTCGTCCCACACGCGATAGCAGTTGTTCGACGTAAGCCCACAGCTCGGAAATGGTGGGACACTGTACGAGTGCGTGCAGAACGGTTTCGTCGCTCTGCCGGCATCTCGGACAGGTCGGCCCCGTGTTTCTCGAGCCATGCCTGTAGAGCTTATCCCGAACGGGTAGTGCTTCTCGATAGCACTGCCAGGCCAGGGATCTCTGGAAGTTGTCCATAGGTCCCGGCCCGAAGGTCGTCTTAAACAGGCGGGTCAGGTATTCCTCGTCGACGCCCAGGTTCGCCCCGAGATCGTCGTCGTACCTTCCCTCCACTAATCCACTATAGAATGCGTTAGTTGTGATGCAGTCGCTCAAGGTTGACCCGGGTTGTTGGAGTTGCCGAAGAGCAGCGCGACACTCGCGGTGCCATTCGCCCTTCCTCGGCCTCTTCTTGATCCATGACTGCAGTTCGGTCATGGAGACGAGCTGCGGGAAAGCGCGCCGCACAAACGGTGACCACACCTGTTCACCGCTGTCTACGTAGAGCCGGAGATGTCGCAGTCTCAGCGCGTGTCTGCGCATCATCAACCACGGCATGCCCAGTCCTCCTTTTAACGGGTGTTGGCAGCAAACGGATCGCCTAACCATCGGAACGCTTCCTTTCCACAAGAAGCGGAAGAGGATGCGCTCCAGTTTGGTGATGGTAGGGTCGGGACAAGGAACGACGGTCAGGCGGTAGTAGATGACGGACGCGATGTACGTGTTCGCCACCTCCGCCCGACCTTTCAGGGAAAGCTTCCTCTCGGCCCATTGCCGGGCTAGAGTGGCCACCCTTCTCGTTATCTCGTCCCAGTTCTTCTCCGTTTGGAGGTCTGGACCAAACCAGACCCCGAGCATCTCAACCGGACCGTCAGTCCAACGTCCCACGACGGAGGCGCTACTTGACGGCATGGGGTTGCTTCTCCAGGTGCCGAGCCGCAAGCCCACTGACTTATCCCGGTTGATTTTCGCTCCCGTTACCGCTTCGTAGTCTCTCAGTGTCTCGCCGACAAGCTCGATGTGCTTTTGGCTAGACACTATGACGGTGACGTCGTCCGCGTATGCCGACACGCTCGTCCCGCATCCCAACTCTCGCGGGATGCCCCTCAGCGTCGCCAGCTTCCGCAGTAGTGGCTCGAGAGTCAACACGTACAGAAGCGACGAGAGGGGGCATCCCTGACGGACCGAACGTGCAATGTCGAAGGGTCTTGATAGATGCCCATTGACGCGAACTACCGAACGGATGCCTCTGTACAAGGCAGCCATCCAGCCGCGGAAAATGGGACCGAAGCCGGCTGCTATGAGGACAGCCTCCAAGTATTGATGGTCTACCCTATCGAAAGCTTTCGATTGATCTAAATTGATCAGGGCCCCACCCATGCCAGGTTCCTTAACTACCCTCTCTATGATGTAGCGCATCAGATGGAGGTTGTCATGGATGCTCCTGCCCGGCACCGCGCACGTTTGCGCCTTGCCGATCAGTTTCTCGATGACAAGCGCCAACCGCTTGGCTAACACCTTGGCCAAAATTTTCAAGTCTGCATTGAGCAGAGTGATGGGCCTAAAGTTATCTATGACGTCCCCCTTGTTTGGATCTTTCTTCAGCAGCGTTACGGCTCCTCGACTCACAAAACCGGGAATGCTCCCGTTTTGCTGCCAGTTGCAGTACACCGCCACCAAGACGTCTCCAAACAAGTCTGGCTTACAGTTGTAAAGCTCGTAGGGCAGACCATCCAAACCCGGAGATTTGTCCCTCGAGCATCCCGCCATCGCGTCCCTCACTTCCGCCGCCGTGATGGCACCTTCGCAGCACTCCGCCTCTCTTGCCGAGAGTCGTGGCAGGCTGTGCAGGTAGGCACTGAAGTCCACCCTGCGTTCTCGCTCGCCATTCGTCCCAAACAGTCGAGCAAAGTGCCGCTGAAAGGCCTCACACATTTTGCTTGGCTCGAGCAGTTCGCGCCCCTGTTCGTCCACCAGAGACCGAATGGTGGCTTTGTTGCCCTGTTGCGCCTCCGCCACCCGGGCCTCTCGTGCGGCTCCAACACCTTCGTTTCTTAGAGCACGCATCCTAGCCCTGACAACGCACCCTTCGTGTTTGGCGTTGAAGTGTTGGTCAAGGACCAACCTCGCCGCCAAAACGTCGGATGCGATGCCACTTCTAATTGCCTCTTCTAGCTTCTTAACTAGTTCACCCTCTACTCTGTTTCTGTCTATGGCTAGTGCTTTGCTATACCTAACCGCTTCTGCTTTTATTGCTCTCTTGAGGGCAAACCACCATTTGTTATTGATGATGGCTCCTGTCAAAGCCCTCTTTACTAACGTGCTAATCCGGTCTTTGAAAACTGGTCTCGACGGGAAAGACGCGTTTAGTTTCCAGTAACCGGAGCCCTGCCTATGTGTCTTATCTAAGTCTAGCGTACACGTCACAAGTTTGTGATCCGTGTAGCTGACTATGTGAAATTGTGGACACCCTATGCTATCTCTATCTACTCTCCTACACAGTATTCTATCTAGATACGATCTCGACGACCCGATGCGGTTTGTCCATGTCCACATTGGCGCATTCGGGTAATCGAGTCGGTACCTGTCAGACAGTTGAAAGCGTCTGAGCAGGTCTTTGAGGCATTTGCATCCCCGTCTATTCCTATCTCTGCCAACATAGTCTAGATGCGTGTCCAAGGTAGCATTCCAATCCCCCACTAAAAGTAAAGGACGAGACGTTCCTAGGAATACTTCTAGACGTCGAAAGAAATCCGGCCTACCTGTTAAAGGTGGTGCGTATACTGATATGAGTCGAAAAGCACACCCATCGCTGCCATCGACATCCAGAACAACCAATCTACCCTCCGGGTCTATGAATACTGTCTTTACTTCGAGATCCAGACTCTTGCGAAAGAGTACCGCCGTGCCACTACCGCCCATTCTCGGCAGACAGGGAGAAAAATAAATGTTAAACTGTCTGCCAAACATGGACGATAGGGCCCGCGTATCATGGAGTCTGGTCTCGCTTATGGCTATGATTTCTAGTTTATGTGACTTTATGTCATTTAGGAGGTACCCTTGTTTCCAAGGGGACCCCAAGCCACGCGCATTTACACAACCAATCTTGAGCATCATTTTGATTTGAGTGTTAAAGTTTTATAAAGAGAGTCACTTACCGTTTGAGAGTTTTTGTGTCTCCTCCTTCGGGTTTTCTTCGAGGAGATCACTATATAGTTTTTTCGCCAGGTATTTTTGGCATTTGCCAACTGCCTTTGGAAAAATAGATTTTAGTGTGTGGTGCAGGGTTGGTGTTATGTGTAGTATTTTGATGTGTTCTGGCGGTGTTGTGTATGGGTGGTTGCTGGTTTTTATGTCTTCGTTTGTTATGTTTGTTTTTGTGTTGATGTATTCCATCAACTCTGAGTTTTTTGTGTTGATGGCAGTGAGCATTGTGTGTGTACTTGCTTTTGGGGTTTTGTTGCTTGTGTTGTAGTTGTGTGTGCTTGTGTTGGTGTCTGGAGTGTTTTCGGGAGTTGTGTATCTCCCTGCTTTGTTTGTGTTTGCTTTTCTTTTCTTGCTCCTCTTCCTCCTTCCTTTCTGGGCTATTTGCCATTCCTCATTACTTTCATCTTCCGACGAAGGTTCTGAGGAATCGGAAGGGGGTAGGGGCAAATTGTGAGCGTCTGTGTGTGCTTGTGTGAGTGGTTGTGTTGCTGTTTTTGTTGGTGCTGATGGCTTGTTATTTGTGTGAGGTGTGTGTGATGTGGGGGAGGGGGAAACAGTCTTGGAATTTTCTTTCTTTTCCCCTGCTTCCTCACTTGTTGTTTTTGCAGATGCTGTTGTCTTCTCAGTTGCCAGTGTTGCTTGTGTTTCTCTTGTTTTGATTGTTGATGGTGGTGTTGGTAGTAGGGTTTTTTTTCCGGGTTTTGGTGGTTGCCCTTGTTGCTTTTTTTGGTTGGCGGCGGTTGGGCAACTGTCCTTGAGGTGTGCCTCGCTGCCGCATACATAACAACGTGGCCGCCTTCCTTCCACCACTACATATAACTTGTGGTCCTTTGCCAGTTGGATGTGTGTGGGGATCTTTTGGCACTCCTCTTCAGTGATATGGAGGAGGACTTCGACTTTTTTTCCCCCTTCCCAGTTTTTCTCCTCTGCAGTAGCAATTTCTAATATATTTGCCTCCTCCATTTCGAGGCATATAGAACCTACTATCCACTGGGTTTCCACTTGTGAAGGGACATTCTTTACTGTCACCTTCGTCACTCTCTGTCCAAGATAACTCGGTATCATCACCAAGTCATCTGTGTGGAGAGAGAGTGTTGAAAATTCCTTCGCTAACTGTTCGCTCTTAAAGCGTACTAGGACCGTGGCAAATTTTCGTCCCCAAGTAACATGACTTTGAAAGGGCCATATCGGTTTGAGACAAATCTCAATTTTTTGGGTGGAGAAACTCTCCGGTCGCTTCGTTTTCTTGTTGATAAGTCTGTATGATATGTGCTTCTTGTTTGTATTTTCAATAATTGCTTTTGGTATGTGTATTTGTACAGTGTCACCTTCTTTCGTGAGAAGGGATTTTGTGTCATTGATTTGTTTTTGGGTGAATGTTAATATTGTTCTTTTTTCTTTCGTTGCATCGGCAAAATTTGTTTTTGTGATGCTGGCAGATATGTTGTTTGTGGCGTTTGTGGTGTTGTTTATCTTGTTCGTCTTGTAGTTGTTGATGGTGGTATTGACAGTGGTGTTGGTACTGCCAGGTTCAAAGGTGGTGGTAGTGGCGGCAGAGTTTGTCGAAGTAGTGGTGGTGTTGGTGTTGAAGGTCGGTGTCCTGTTGTTGTTGCTGTTGTTATTGTCACTGGTAGTAGCAGTGGTGAGGACAGTGGTCGTGTTAGCAAGGACATTTGTGTCGTTGTCGTTGTTGTTGCTGTTGTTGTTGTTGTCTTTGTCGTTGTTGTTGTTGTTGTCACTGGTGACGGTGGCAGGCAAGACTGCTGTAGCAGCAGAGTTTGTACACGTGATGGTGGTTGAGGCAGCAGCAGTTGACTCAGAATCATTGCTCTTCTTCATCACTTGTCTGCGTTCATGCGGAACGGCATTAAGTGTTTTCGCCTCTGGCATTAGGAGCGGGAAGTCGGCCTCGTTGAAAACCTTAGCCATATTCGTTTTAAAGAATATGGCTAGGAACGAGGAAGATATGTTTGAATTTTTGGAAATAAGGCTCTAAATAGAGCTATTTCCGATTTGAAAAATATATGTTCACGAAGTATTTTGTGTTATACACAACTTATACAAAATTTTAAAACAAAATAGGTCTTTTAAGAGGTGAAAAATGCAACTTACATGGGAGCCGATGTGTCTACCGTCCGTCCATGATGATAGATAGATAGATAGATAGATAGATAGATAGATAGATAGATAGATAGATAGATAGACAGATTGATTAATTGATTGATTGATACACAGTTGCCTGTGTGTGTATTTGTATATGTCTAACAATTAGTGTGTGGGTATATGTGTGTGTGTGTGTGTGCGCGCAAACTAAGTACTCCATGGTTCTTTGCATGTGTCAAGGTATCTGAACATGTATGAGTGACAGAGTGTGAGAGAAGGAAATAGAAGGGGAGAAAGAAAGAAATACAGAGAAAGAGAGAGAGAGGATGAGGAGATTGGAGAAAGAGGATGTATAAATATATTTGAATGTTTTAATTAAATTATTCATTAATGAACGCATGAGGATATTTGTAGGCTCCTCTGCATCTTTCTTTTTCTACTCTTTTTTTACTTTCTCTCCTAACATAGAAACATCTTTATGCATATATACACTTGATTTTGCATACACAGGCACGCGCGCGCACACACACACACACACACACACACACACACACACACACGCACATAGTGCAGAATATGATTTTTTTCCATAATACGTATTTATATATTTCAGAACTATTATTATTATTATTATTATTATTATTATTATTATTATTATTATTATTATTACTTTTATTATTATTACTATTTTTGCAATGTCTGATTACAACGATGACTGTAAAATTCAGTAAGACATTTTATATTATGTTTATTAACAAACACATACGAGAAAATCGCCAAGGGACCTTTCACTTAATTAAAGATAAACCACTAACTAATAATAATAATAATAATAATAACAACAACAACAACACTAATAATAATAGTGATAATAATAATAATAATAATAATAATAATAATAATAATAATAATAATAATAATAATAATAATAATAATAATAATAATAATAATAATAATTATAATAATAATAATAATAATGATGATGATGATGATGATGATGATGATAATAATAATAATTATAATAATAATAATAACCGGAATAATATAATGATGATGATGATGATGATAATAATAATAATAATAATAATAATAATAATAATAATAATAATAATAATAATAATAATAATAATAATAATAATGATAATAATAATAATGATATTGACGATGCAGAGGAGAGGTTGTTGATGATGATGATTTTGATGATGATGATGATAATGATTATAATAAGAAAGTTATATCCATATGAAAAAAAAAAAAAAACAAGACTCAAAAATAAACTATATTCCATAAATGAAAGAGAAGGATACCTTGGAAGTGAATGCAAAATTCAAGCCTTGATTAGAAGAAAAATGTTTCCGCATAAAGAGCTGTATATGCTCTTATGCGTCTTTGAACGAAATAAAAAAAAAAATGGAGGTATAAGGAAGATAATAGTCATTTCTACTACAGGCACAAGCCTGAAACTTTGTAGGGAGAGGACAAGTCGATTACATCGATCGCAGTACTCAACTGGTTCTTATTTCATCGACCCCGAAAGGAAGAAAGGCAAAGTCGATCTCGACGGAATTTGAACCCGGAATGTAAAAACGGACGAAATGCAGCTAAGCATTTTGCCCGCGTGCTAACGATTCTTCCTGGTTGCCACCTTAATGCAAGTCATGATGATAGCGTCCAGACATATTCGGAGTGACTATGAAACAGAATA
>NC_142934.1:107815389-107820389 GCF_046866305.1 Octopus bimaculoides | reverse complement strand
AGCCTACATCACGGCAGGAAACACAGATGAGGACAGCAGCATCAAGCTCCCTCATTCACCAAATGCTACATATTAGAGGAGGTTTCGATAATGCACCAGCATGACCGCAGTTTTGAAACTGAAAGAATTTAAAGATTTAAAGGTGTGTGTGTGTGTATGAAGGCAAGTAGCCTAGATGTTAGGATGTTCGATTTCCAGACCCACAGCCGTGTTCTGCTCTTGAGCAGAACATTTCATTTAACGATGGTCTGCCGGAGAAAGAGTGCCAAAACCATTGACATGTCGACACACGTACTTAACAGTATATCTTTCGTCAGTTTATATATTTTTTCTTCTTCTTCGGTTATTATATATATGTATTTTCTTACGTTGCCTTCAATATATCATTCTCCTTTCATGGTTTCGTTTTTCTCTTTTATCAAATTCATATTTTACGTAATATGAAATCTTTTTATCCTATCTTTTATTCAAGTGTAAGATAGGCAACTGCTTTTTTATCTATTTCTTTAATATTCTATGCATCCAAATATATATATTTGTAGATAGATAGATAGATAGATAGATAGATAGATAGATAGATAGATAGATAGATAGATAGATAGATAGATAGATAGATAGATAGATAGACAGACACACAGACAGACACACAGACAGACACACAGACAGACAGAGACAGACACACAGACAACAGACAGACAGACAGACAGACAACAGACAGACAGACAAACAGACAACAGACAGACAGACATACAACAGACAGACAGACAGACAACAGACTGACAGACAGACTTACAGAAGGACGTACAGACGGAAGGACGGAAGGACGTACAGACGGACGGACGGATCGACGGATCGACGGATGAATGGATAGAGAGATAGACAGATAGATAGATAGATAGATAGATAGATAGATAGATAGATAGATAGATAGATAGATAGATAGATGGATGGATGGATGGATAGATGGATGGATGGATGGATGGATGGATAGATGGATGGATGGATGGATGGATGGCTAGATATATTTGTGCATTATATATACGTATATATTTCTATATATACGTATATGTATATCTATATATATTTGTGTGTGTGTGCGTGCGTGTGTGTGTATGTGTGCGTGTGTATATATTCCCCAGAAACTACTTCACAATTTTACGCTCGCACGCGTATGCATGTCTGCGCATACACGCACGCACACACACACACACACACACACACACTATCTGTCAACAATTTCATTAGTTACAAACTAGAGCATTCGTTCGTAATCAACGAAAAGAAATATTTATAAGTTTAATATGATTTACAGACTTTGTCAGCAAAGTAATGAGCTGATGAATTGTAAAGTATTAGCTGTCTAGACGTTAGACAAGAATATTTGGGCAAGTAAGATGTCAAAGGATATGTTATTGTATTATGCGATTATGTATGTCGTTTACAGTTGAAGGTTTTTAATTTTATCTCCAAACGTCGGTGAAAAATCAAACATTTAGAACGAGACTTAAATCCCAAATACCATAATGAAAAGGCTAAACGGATTATCAATTTTTAACTGATTCATATAACTGAATCTTTTGAAGCAAGATAGGTTATCATTATTGAACTATGGCCATCACTCGCGAGATGTGAATGCATGCGTATTTGGGTATATAAGCATGCATGCGAGCGTGTATGTCTACACACACAAACACCAACACACACAGACACACATATATACATACATACGTATATGCATATATATATATATATATATATATATATATATATATATATATATATATATATACATATATATATATGTGTGCATACATGTATATATATACATATATATATATATATGTGTGTGTGTGTGTGTGTGTGTGTGTGTGTGTGTGTGTGTGTATAAAATCAAAATAACCAACAGTTTATCAAGAAGTGATCCAGTACGACCGTTTCAAGCAGCTCCATTTAATTGAGCAATGCAGTCATTACATCAATTTTAATTCGGGGCTATCTTCAGATGCACAAATAAATGAATAGAATTTTAATCAGTCGGACGCTGATTTTACTCAAATACTCTAATAGAGCAAGAAGATAGAAAAAAATCCATGCTGTCGCTATTATAGCTAAGA
The DNA here is from genome assembly GCF_046866305.1 of Octopus bimaculoides. NCBI lineage: Eukaryota > Metazoa > Mollusca > Cephalopoda > Octopoda > Octopodidae > Octopus > Octopus bimaculoides. The sequence continues at coordinate 107,818,275 of NC_142934.1, read as the reverse complement.
ATATACTACACTTCCAAGAAATGTATGAAGTCTGTTGCGGCCATAGCTTGTAAAGGATTGTAGTTCATTTTTAATTTATCAGTCTTTTTATCAACTACTAAACCTAAGACTAGCGGACTGTGTCTGTTTAGAAAGGAGGGCAGGAGCGCGTTGACAGCCTATAGCTACGTATGGACATAAATATTTTCAAGATTGTAGGAATAGTATAAAGTAACTGTCCATAAAGGGGGCTGGGAAGGGGAAGAACCTGAATCAAGATGTTAATTACCAGTTAAAGGGACAAGACGCTAATAAAATCTATGATGTTAAAACAGAGGAAATTTTATCATGGGATACTATGGGCGATTGTTTATAAACAATATTCTTATGTTGTACAAAGATAAAATTTAAGATTATCAAAAATGATATCATAACCAAAATAGATAAAATGTGTATATATATCAATTATAAACATTAAAAAGGGAAGATTACATAGAGTCAGTTTAATATACATTCATGTACTTAATTATTTACTTATTAGGTGGTTTCTATAAAAACTGCTCAGGGCATTTACTTATGGAATACTGGAAAGATAAACACGCTATCTATATATTAATTATAAGCTAAGAATCAGAAAAAGATAAAAAGTGTAAAGATACACACTCATGCAAACATACACAAACATTTATACGTGATTATGGTTATATAATAATCAACTCGCATAGATTTAAGTAACAGCTGTAAGAGAATATGTTGGATTTTTGCAGATAATAAATTATATTAATGTTATACCTCAATTTTCTTAATTTTCTTTTGAATATGTATAGACCAAGATTTTAATTTAGACCTATTACTTTATGAATTCATAACAAATATTAGGTAATGAACCAGTAATTCATTGGATATTACTATCCCTTAATGAGGCTATTTTAACCTGTAATTGAAATATATATATATATATATATATATATACATATATATATATATATATATATATATATATATATATATATATATATATATATATATATATATATATATATATATATATATATATATACACTCACACACACACATATATATATGTAGGGTTGGTCAAACATTCCGTAAAAAACGGAGTTTTGTAAGCGGTAAGACATTAATTTTAAGCACAGATTCATTTAATCAATGATATTCCTGTTTTTTCCCCCAGTATCTTCTGTCATCTTGTGGCCAGATCCTTTATTCCTTGCTCCAGGAATTTCCAGTCTTTAGAGATGAAAAGTCTTGCAGGTGGATTTTTTGAATCCACTTCAGAGTTGAAAGTCTCTTTATTCAATTAATTTTTAAGTGACCGAAACTAGTAGATATTTGAAGCTCGTACGAATATGAAGGGTGCAACAAAACATCCCAGACGACTATCAATAACTGCTGCCGCGTTTACAGAAAAAGACGTGCGATTTCGCGCTGTCATGATGAAAGACAATACTGTTGCGATTTGCAAGATCCGATCGCTTCTGGTTGATCTCTGCATATAATTAGTCCTACTGGTCACTGTAAACATCCGAATAGATGGTCCTCTCTATCCATGGAAAGAAACTCGGAAAAGACAACACCCTTCCAACCCCACCAAATCGAAAGTATAATCTTTGGCGGGTGAAATCTTGCTTTAGAGGTTGTTTGTGGTGGTTCGCCACGCACCCACTGTGATAGTTCACACTTCACACTTTTATAGACGATACCTTCCTTGTCCCGAGTCGGCATTCTCTGCAGAATAGTCAATCGCTTTATTCACCTTTCTGCAACTAATTGCGGACGAGAAATAAAAATGGAGAGGTAGAAATGTAAGGAAAGAAATGTAGAGAAAGAAATCTTTTCTTAATTACCGGTGCTCCACTTTTCAATGAAAAATATGATTACGTACGCTAGAAATGAAAATTAATGAATGACAATTATCTGGAAGGTCAGAAACAGACGGGAATAAACCCATTTCATCAGACAAGTCTTTACCCAGGCACAGTAAGATTTTGCTGCTATCAATGACTATATAAACTTATGTGTGTGTTTTTTATTTTAAAATTTCTCTCTAATAGGGTTGGTCTCTAAATTAGATACCCAGCAAACCTTTCATGGGTAATTTTACATTAAGTCCTTAGTCATGCATGAATGGATGTACGTGCGGATAGAAATGTATGTATGTGTATAGAGAGTTTTATGTATGTGTATGTATCTGTGTAGGTATATACGGCATTGCAACTGTGACTCTGTATGTTTTCTGCGAATACATGTTTTTCTATAGTTGTGTACATTTAACTAATAGAAAATGAATAAATAGGCGTAGGAGTGGCTGTGTGTTAAGTAGCTTGCTTACCAACCACATGGTTCCGGGTTCAGTCCCACTGCGTGGCACTTTGGGCAAGTGTCTTCTACTATAGCCTCGCGCCGACCAAAGCCTTGTGAGTGGATTTGGTTGACGGAAACTGAAAGAAGCCCGTCGTATATATGTATATATATATATATATATATATATATATATATACGTATGTGAAGTGTGCGTGTATGTTTGTATATGTCTGTGTTTGTCCCCCTAGCATTGCTTGACAACCGATGCTGGTATGTTTATGTCCCCGTCACTTAGCGGTTCGGCAAAAAAAGAGAGAATAAGTACTAGGCTTACAAAGAATAAGTCCCGCGGTCATTTGCTAGACTAAAAGGCGGTGCTCCAGCATGGCCACAGTCAAATGACTGAAACAAGTAAAAGAGTAAAAGATTAAAACAATACAACTGGAATAATGTTTTTTACAGGACAGCTTTGTTAGTATATATGTGTGGTTGTATGCATTTTATATGTAAGAATGCCATCAAGCGTACATGTTGCTCTCTCTGATATATATTGAAGTTCTAGGAAGAATTTAAGCCAATTAACTT
>NC_142934.1:107807889-107810389 GCF_046866305.1 Octopus bimaculoides | reverse complement strand
TGCGCGAGTGCATGAATGCAAGCACAACGGACACGTATATATATGCACACATACTTACATATGTTTGTCTCCATGTAAGTTTGACAATATACTCATATCGAATAACGTTAAGATATATATTGTGTGTTGCATTCGTATGTGTATAAGGAATTAGAAGTTTAAATACAAATAGTTGCATATACATACATTTATATATAAACGTTCATATACGTGTTTATTTAATAACTAATTATTAATGCATATATATATATACATATGTGTGTGTGTGTGTATACATATATGTCTTTAAATCTTCTTTCTCCGCTCATTTCTCTCTCTTTCTCTTTCTCTCTCTCCCGCTCTCTCTCTCTCTTGCTCTCTCTCTCCTCTCTCTCTCTCTCTCTCTCTCTCTCTCTCTCTCTCTCTCTCTGGGTACGTACATATTATTTGTGTATGTATATGTATACATACATACTTATATTTATATTTGTGTATATTGTTGGGGGGGGGGGGTATATGTGTGTGTGCGCGCGGGTGGGTGTGTGTGTGTGTGTGTGTGTATCAAGTTTTATCGTTCTCCGTTGCCACGTTCTTACTCAAAATATTACGAATCATCGCTGATCAATTGTTTACTCAGCAAGGAATCGTGACCCTTTGAGCACTGATGCCTTCGCAATCTCACCATATTGAGAAATATATAACGTCTATTGTTCTTATGAACTTTCTGTCGTAAGTTCAAACACATGTAAACCAGCACGAACACAGAAGCACACACTCGCATATAGGAACACACACATACTTATATATACAGTTAAAACACTTCTGTCACAGGGGACCTTGAAGACTGCTAGAAAGCAGGAAAGTATACTAGTCCTTATATATTTAATATTCAATATTTCATTTATTCAATAAGACATTCAATACTTCATTTCATTTTACTATATATACTATATATTCCACATTCTATATCCCACATTAATTTTATAAGAATATAAATAAAACATAAAAACAGAGTTGGAATTCTTTTGAATAATATATATATATATATATATATATATATATATATATATATATATACGTATGTATATGTTCTGGTGAGAGTACGACACCCTCTGACGAGAATAGACGGGACCACTGCATATAAACGTAGCGGTCTGACGAAATCGGCGGTTCGTAGTTTGGCTCCCCGACGCCAGAGTATATTTTCGCAAAATTAGATGGTGGAAAACTTTTCTCAAAATTGGATCTGTCTGATGCTTACTTACAGATTAAATAAATGACAAACGTTCAAAGTATCTGACAATAAATACATAGGGGGTTGTAGAGATATACCCAGTTAATTTTGAATGGACGCTATGTTATCCGATTGTGAATTAGCAATCTTTTATTTGGACGATATATTGATCAAGAGCAATTCGGGGGAACAGCATGCGGAGCATGTAAAAGCCGTGTTCATGAAAATTAAAGAGTACGGATTCACTTTGAGTGAAGAAAAAGCGAATACTTTTTGCCTCAAATTTAGTACTTAGGGCAAATAACTGATAAAAATGGTAGACGGCCAGGACCATCGAGGGCAGGCGCAATAAAGAATATGCCTGCCCCGACAAATATACCAACATTACAAGCATTTCTTGGGCTGGCATACTACTACCAAACTGCATCCTTAACATACACACATGAAGAGCTACATTGAATGACTTATTAAAGAAAGAAGTAAATGGACTTGGTCAGTTAAATGCAGAAACGAGTTTGAAGATATGAAAACAAAAATCTAATCGCAAATTTGTCCCTAGCGCATTTCGATTCTGAAATCGACATTGTGATAGAGTCCGATGTTTCGGGGTACTTAATAGGAGGAGTTTTGCTGCACAAGTATAAAGATCTAAGTACGAAACTAGTGATTCATGCTTCGCGCTCGTTGATAGCGACTGAAAAAAAAATACAGTCAAATAGACAAAGAAGCCCTATCGATTATCTTTGCTGTGAAAAATTTCACAAGTTTTTACATGGTAGAAGTTTCCTATTACAAACAGATCATCGAACATTACTATCAATTTATGGGCCAAAGAAACGGTTACCTACCCATAAAGGGAACGGGCTGTAACCCTGGGGTATAATATTACTAATTTACAATTTCAAAATGCAGTATATTCCAGCGAAAAAAATTGGACATGTGGACTGTCTACCGTGACTAATTCCCCAAAATAAGGAACCACTAGAAAATAACGTAATAGCTGCACTGCTATCCATGAACTGCTAGTGACTGCACAAAATATAAGAATGGAATTTGTAGGCGATGTGTATATTTCAAATATGAAAAAGGGCTTTAGAAAAATAAGCTGAATAAAAATACAAATTCGAGTAGTTTCTCAATATGCGACGATAATCTGATATATGCGCAAAGAGTTGTAGTACTGACTACATTACAAAAATGTATATCCCGCAATTCCAAGCGGATATCCGAGAATGTCGAGGATTAAGTAGGAAGCTTACTCCCAACCACTTGGTTCTGGTTTCAGTC
>NC_142934.1:107792889-107805389 GCF_046866305.1 Octopus bimaculoides | reverse complement strand
CCAGACCGAGCGTTGTGAGTGTTTATTGAGCGAAAACTCTTAAAGCTCCACGAGTCTCCGGCAGGGGATGGTGGCGAACCCTGCTGTACTCTTCCACCACAACTTTCTCTTACTTCCTGTTTCTGTTGTGCCTGTAATTCAAAGGGTCAGCCTTGTCACACTGAATATCCCCGAGAACTATGTTATGGGTACACGTGTCTGTGGAGTGCTCAGCCACTTGCATGTTAATTTTACGAGCAGGCTGTTCCGTTGATCGGATCAACTGCAATCCTTGACGTCGTAAGCGACGGAGTGCCAACAACACAACGAAGAATTCATCCAGAAATTTGAAGGGGGAACAAGAATCACATAAAGACAATGTAAGCTGTAAGAATTAATTATTCATAGGAAGCAGATATTGAAACACATCACTGTAGAGAACTGCACATGCTGTACGAATTTTGTAATAACAAAGGATGTTGCTGCAGAAAGGCCACCGATTATGTTGGAGATAGCATTCTGCATTTTTAGAAATGCAGAATATTATCCGCAACAAAAGGAAATTTTCCCCCTTAAGTCTCTCGTGAATAATCTTTAAAATCTGCATCGTCTAAACTTCAAAGAAAACCTAAGGTCGAAAAATTTCTCTTTATCATTTGCACAATGGGGGCACAGTTTTTAGAACCTACACAACAAAGAACCTGCTATCTCAAAGCACACATCAAATATATCATAGGATTACATTTGCATCCAATCGCTAGTGAACAATTTGTTGAACTTTAAATAGTTTCTTTCCCTGTAGTGATCGATGTTAGAACTGGTAGGTTTGCTAATGAATGCTCATTTCAGAAACAATTGCAACTCTACTTCATTATAATTTTCGATACATATAAAAATAATAAACATATTCACCATCAATAATGACGTCACACTTGGGTCTGTGTGTGTGCATGTGTGTGTATATGTATGTGTGTGTGTGTGTATGTGTGTGTGTGTGTGTGTGTGTGTGTGTGTGTGAGTGTGTGTGTGTATGTAAGCGTACGTTTGTTTACATACAATTTCTGTCATGTGGTCATCAGATGTTTGGACCGAAAATTGCAGACTCTCCTACAATGGACTTTCAACTTCATAATAGCTTTCAATACGGGCTCGTATTTTCTTTTTCTTTTGACCTTTTTCGAAGTTCTAAGTTCTATCTTATCTTCAAGGGACAATGTATTGAAACTACTGTTCAGAGCAAGTACAGTCTCTGCGACAGAAGAGATTTTCGTTTCCTCGATTTTGTACCTTCTTTGAGAAGCTGGTGGCTGTGAGTATGAGACAGTCTTGCTTGTTTGTTCTTTCCCTTTGACTACCGCTAGTGCTTCGGCTAGTATTAAATTATTCCCCATAGAGTAAGTGCACCAATCAAACTGGTAGTATCGCAAAGAAATCTCACTTGTTCTATGTGTGTGAGTACGAGCAATTTCAGAAACCAACATCCAGAGCAGTTATTGCCTGTCTAATACTACATACATCTAACCTCCTAAACTATCATTTTGTCCTGACTGGATAGTAGGCCCTTCTATGTTCCAAGCTCACACACATGTAGTACCACAATTACCCATTATACCCTTGTCGTTTTCGGAGATTACCAGGTGCAGGAGACCCCTGAACACCCCAGGCAACAACATATGATTAGATGTCAATTTCGAGCCTTTGGTCTATACCAGGAAGGAGAATGTGCACCTGTGTAGATATTGACAATAGTATAATTGAGTGTGGAACTTCTATTTATCAAACTCACGTACTTCAACACCTTCATTTGGAAAATTATCGAATCTGTCTGCCTTCTCAATTCATTCTCAGTCTGAAACAATTCTACGTACAGCCCCAAATTATATTGGGTTCCCGACAACGCGTTTATCGAGAGCCTGTGTGTGTGTTATATATTCTACACTTTTTTCCATTTTGTGCGCGTACCAACACTCACATACACAAACATACCACAAATCACACACACACATTAAAACACACCACACACACTGACTCACAAAAACATACAGTGTGTGGGATAATACAAAGTAAGAGTAGCATTGATATCACAGAGTAGAGTTCAGAGAGGTAACTTAAAATCCAATGACTTCATCGAAACCTCGTGCTTCCGACGTCGGAAGTTAGCCATAACGTACATACATACACACACACACACACACACACACACACACACACACACACACACACACATCACACACATATATATATATATTTATATATATAAAAATGAGAATGTGTGTCTGTCTGTCTATCTGTGTGAATCCCTAAAACTCGAGAACTACGCAACCAATTTCATTCAAATTGTACACATGCCTTACTTAGGGTTCCAGTTGTGTTTTAGTCAAAAAAAATTATTAACTTCTTGCAGATTTCGAGCACACGGCAACATAATATCTCCTCCACTATTTAAGTATTACGTGTCAAAAGTGAAACAAAACACTCATGTCAAATACTTTCACTTTAAAAATGAAACTATTCCACTAACTGAAACAATCACATTTTGATACTGTAGTGACAGATACTTTCACAGAGAGAGAAAGAGAGAAAGAGAGAGACAGAAAGAGAGAGAGAGAGAGATGTATATGTATACATATACATGTATATGTACACCATTTCGATACTGTAATGACAGATACTTTCAGAGAGAGAGAGAGAGAGAAAGAGAGAAAGAGAGAGAGAGAGAGAGAGAGAGAGAGAAAGAGAGAGAGAGATGTATATATATACATATAGATGTACACGTATATGTATATATATATAGATCTATACATACATGTATATGTATACATATGTGTAGATGTATATATATATATATATATAGATGTACATGTAATATGTACACATATATACATATATACATGCATACAGATATCTATACATATATACACCCATCACACACATACATATGCACACAAACACACACATTAGTCATTTGTTTTCTTATCCAAAACTACGTCAAAAGTACTGAATGGATCTTTATGAAATTTGGAAATTATATTCTTTGCATAACGGCCATAACTCCCATGAAAATTCATATATTTTTGATGTTGATGAAATTTTAACCCGAACATAACAGATGAGCATTATTTAGAAAATGATGTCACACGTTATCGAGGCTAACATTCTTTCTGGATGTGCAAAAGGGGATGACGTCTTTATTCCAAGAATTCCTCTTACTCCATCAGGAGCAGACATTCCTTTTACATTCAGAAGACTACAATTCCCCCTTCGTGTGACTTTTGCCATGTCCATAAACAAATATCAGGGTCAAACACTGTCTGTAGCTGGTCTTCTCTTGGAAGAGCCCTGCTTCTCACATGGACAACTGTATGTTGGCTGCTCAAGAGTGGGCAGCAACAAAAAACCTATTTGTATATGCTCCACAAGGGAAAACAAGGAACATAGTTTACAATGAGGTGTTATAATCACAACAGCAAGAAAGTATATACATGATCACCTTCTTTTACGAAACTTCATTGACTTTCATATATTTATATTGATATACATATATATACGTGTGTTTGGGTGTGTGTGTGTATATACATCTCTATATATAAAGATGATGCGTAGTCTAGACGGCGTTTTTAGATTTCATTATTCTCTTTAACCCGGGCAACGCCGGGTATTTCTGCTAGTATATATATATATATATATATATATATATATATATATATATATATATATATATATATATATACCTGTGTGTGTGTGTGTACGTATGTATGTATGTATATGCGCGTGTGTTTGTGCGTTTGTGCCTGTGGGTGCGTGTGTGTGTGTGCATAAACTTTGGGGTGTAGCATGTATTATATTTCTAAATATAGCCCCTCATGCATTAAAATGTAATCAAAGAAAGAAACAGCTAGTGGAAAAGAACTGACCTCAGTACAGAACAGGTATTTTATATATCCTTTTATACTCTAGGCACAAGGCTCGAAATTTTGGTGGAGGGGGCCCCTCCATTAGGTCGACCGCAGTACGCAACTGGTACTTAATTTATCAACCCCGAAAGGATGAAAGGCAAAGTCGACCTAGGCGGAATTTGAACTCAGAACACAAAGACAGACGAAATGCCACTATACCGCTAAGCATTTCGTCCAGTGTCCTAACGTTTCGGCCACCTCGCCGCTGGCGGTATTTTATATGTCGACGACAAAAGGATGAAAGGCAAAGTTGATCTCTTTGTGAATTGAACTTGGAGTGTAGAGAACCGGAACGATTACTGAAAGTAATATATCCAATGTTTTAATGTCTCTGCCAACTAGTCGCCTCATACATACATATATACATACATACGTATATACACACATCAATACATGTTATTTACCATTCGGATGGCAGTAAATTTTCGAAATAAAAAAAATTAATTTGTTATAAGAAAGCGATATTAGATTAACTGCGTTATTCTTTAACCCTAAATCCCCACTAATCCTACGGAATTCTGCTCAAAGGCATTTTATCAGAGTCCATCCAATTTTTCTATAAGTCTGCATTCTCTGCTGCGTCCAGCTGTTTTTTAAGACAATGTGAATTGAAGGATAGGCTTCTATCGTTTCTAGCATATCGACTGATCATGCAGAGGTTACCTCGTTGGTTCAATCAATATTGGAAGCGATTGGGCTGTAGGTACCATAGATCATGAGTGTGTGTAGTACAATTTGAATTTCGCATTTGTGCTGCCCGAAGAAATCATTCATGTTTCTAAGGAAAAGCTTCAATGTTTAAATATGGAGATTTTTGTATTTGGTGAAAAGATCAAAAGAAAGTTTTATTGGAAGATTTAAGAGTTATGCAGAGCCAGTGGATTTACTCTACCAGGAATATTTTGTGATTCACTCATGAAATATCAGAGATCAATAACATCCGGTTTATTGATTCATTAGGGATGAGTGGGAGGGATGAATTTGAGAGATGTATGTCAGGATGAGTGTGAGCGATGAATGTGAGTGCAAATATTTGATTGGACTTGAAGTTGTACAGGTTCATTTGCTACAGAACTAGAATATACATAGATGTAGCTACTTGGTCAATAGGTTTGCTTCGCCACCACACGGTTTCATGCTCGTTTCCACAGCGTAGGTCATTGTGTATCATTGTCTCGATGGGTGGTCAAGCAATTAGTTACATTTGGATAGATAAGTACTGTGTGAAATATGCAGAAGAACGAACTTCATGTTTTTAGATGGTAAACCCAGACCTTTGATCGGGTGAATCACCATCACATGAATTTTGGTACCGTTTGCAGTGTATATTCTCTTGCAAGCTTTCGAGTCTGTTTCTGGGGATAATGCAACTGCCACCTACCCTTTCATCTGTCAGGGAGACTCTGTAAAAGCTGGGCTACAGTAAATAGTCTGCTCAAAATCAAATAACTGCTCTGACCTTAACCATTTGAGCATATCTCTTAATGGCTGACAAAATGTGCATCTCTGATCACGAGCAAAAGTAGTGGGAGATCATCATAGCCATGTCTTGAGAAGAATTCTTTGGAGTTTGGATAATTTACCTTTGGAAATATGGGTGTTTCATTCAATATCCATAAGCAGCCCTTATTCAGGGACCTTTTGAGCGGGGTGAGATACTCGACCTGAAGAAAATTCTAGCTGGGCCTCACCTGCAAGTTCGAGTGTTGTTTATCTTGATATGTGATCACTATGTCGCACACATATGCTTGTGATATGTGTACTTGGCGTACCCTTATCGGACGATAGTCATGATGGGTATACTTGGCTTCGTATATTTTGCCAGAGTGTCACTCAATAATAATAATAATAATAATAATAATAATAATAATAATAATAATGATAATTAATAGTAATAAGAATTCTTGAGAATTACACGGATCCCTGGGAATAGTGAGTAAAAACCTTGAGAAGCACATGGAACAAACAGGGACTGCAGTGAAAGTGGAGCACTTGCAAAAAACAGCACTGCTTGGAAACGCTCAAATTCTCCGGGTGGATTCAAAAAATAACGGGAGTTATCATAGTTCACTGGTAGTAAACAGCTGACACTAGAACATCCCAGCGTTAGAATCTGTGCAAAGACAATAAAATAATAATAACAATAATAATACAACGAGTTTCTCTGCCCTAGGTGTACGGAAAACACTCGGCGAGAAATGGAAGAAAATTTGAAGAAAGAAGAAAAAAAAGCAGCATAATAATAATAATAATAATAATAATAATAATAATAATAATAATAATAATAATAATAATAATAACAATAATAATAATAATAATAATAATGATAATGATAATGATAATTAATAGTAATAAGAATTCTTGAGAATTACACGGATCCCTGGGAATAGTGAGTAAAAACCTTGAGAAGCACATGGAACAAACAGGGACTGCAGTGAAAGTGGAGCACTTGCAAAAAACAGCACTGCTTGGAAACGCTCAAATTCTCCGGGTGGATTCAAAAAATAACGGGAGTTATCATAGTTCACTGGTAGTAAACAGCTGACACTAGAACATCCCAGCGTTAGAATCTGTGCAAAGACAATAAAATAATAATAACAATAATAATACAACGAGTTTCTCTGCCCTAGGTGTACGGAAAACACTCGGCGAGAAATGGAAGAAAATTTGAAGAAAGAAGAAAAAAAAGCAGCATAATAATAATAATAATAATGATAATAATAATAATAATAATAATAATAATAATAATAATAATAGGACTGGATGCTAAAACTTGTCTTAAAATATGAAAGCAAGAAAGCATCTTACTCAGTAACAAAACAGGCAAAGGAATATCTAAGTGAATTCCAATTGCAACAAATTCAAGAATTAGACGAACTAGAAACACCTACAGAAAAAGCTAAGCGCTTGAAAACCCGTGCTAAAATTGCTGCCTTAGCTATTATGACTGAAAAATGGCATGGAAAACCTCTCAATGGCAAATACCCAAAGAGAGCGAATAATGCAGATATTGACAAAGCCCTTACCCACCAATGGTTAATGGCCTCTGGATTGAAATCAGAAACAGAGGGGTTTATCATAGCAGCCCAAGATCAATGCCTACCTACAAAGAACTACCAGGCCAACATATTAAAGAACGGCAGCTCCCCATTATGTCGTATATGCCAACAACAAAATGAGACCATCGATCATGTTGTCTCCATGTGCAGTCTGCTTGCGCCTACAGAGTATCTCAACAGGCATGATAGAGCTGCACAATATATTCACTGGGTAATATGCAAAAACCTGGACTTGCCCCATGATAAAAACTGGTGGGAACACAAACCACCCCCAGTACTTGAAAATGATCACATTGCACTCCTCTGGAACTTCACCATTCAAACTGACAGAAAGATAGACGCAAATAGGCCAGACATCATACTGAAAGACTTCAGACAAAAATCATGCCTCCTCATTGATATGACTGTCCCAATTGATATAAACGTATCTGTCAAGACCTACCAAAAACTGAGCAAATATAAAGATCTTGAAATAGAAATTAGCAAAATGTGGAATCTGAAGACGAAAACAATACCTATTGTCATAGGTGCCCTGGGAATGACAGCGAAACGGGCTGATTACTACCTAGCTCAGATACCAGGAAACCCCAAAATGGCTGAAGTCCAAAAGATAGTGCTCATGGGAACTGCCCATACCCTACGTAAAATACTGTCTATGTGATCTCAAATTTTAAAGCAAACATAATTTTCTTATGGTTTCTTAAACATTCACTTGAACAAAACTGTACAAATCCAAATATATGGTACCCTAGGCATAACACCTACATGAACTTCTAACTTGTTGTCTCTTGAGGTCTCTGGGTGAGACTTGGATCCAACTTGTACAAATGCAAAACAAAAGTCAAACATAAAATAATAATAATAATAATAATAATAATAATAATAATAATACTAATAATAATAATAATAATAATAGCATGCCTAGGTGACAACAGGATCAATGTGAAAGAAGGAGAAAACATAAACAACTATGACGATTTAAAGTGGGAAATACGAAGGTTGTAGTCAATGAAGAGAGTAGACGTGATACCAATAGTAATTGGTGCGCTTGGAAGTATCAGCACTCAACTACCAATATGGCTGAAAAAGATTGGTACAAATGTAAAGGTAGAACACCTAAAAAAATCAGCATTGCTTGGAACTGCAAGAATTCTCCACAGGGTTCTTGAAGCCAGATAACTAGTGTTACTTTAGTCTGCTGGTTGTGCACAGTTGACACTTCATCATACCCAGCAAAATAAGCTATAAGTTTTCATGCAATAATAATAATAATAATAATAATAATAATAATAATAATAATAATGATAATGAGGAACCAATTAAGAACTAACTACAACGAATACAGAATAGACAACACATCAGAAAGTGATAAGGGCAGAATTTGTGGACAAAATGGTGAAACCGTATGGCATATTACCAGTCAATGTACACCAATAGCCTAGAAAGAAAATAAGAGATGTCATGTTATAGTAGCTACGATTGTGCATTGGACACTTTGAAACAAGCATGGGCTTGATAAAGCAAAAATGCATCATCGAAAATGATAATGCAAAGATCCTATGGGATTTTATGATTCAGTACGACCATGAGATAGAGAATAGGAAGCCAGACATAGTATTAATTGAGAAAGAAAGAAAACGATGCTGGATCATAGATATAGCAGGCCCAGCTGACAAGATATGCGATAAGGAAGAAAGAAAAGTCGAGAGATATGACAGGTTCGCTTGGGATGTTAAGCAGTTGTGGTCGCTGAGGTAGTAGTAACAATAATTGTCGGAGCCCTGGGAACAGTGAGTTGAAACCTTGAGAAGCACATGGAACAAACAGTGACTGCAATAAGGGTGGAGCACTTGCAGAAATTTTCACTGCTTAGAACCGCCCGAATACTCCGGATGGAGCTCGAAAAATAATGGGTGTTACCTTGGTTTACTGGTAGTGAACAGCAGACACCGTAGTACATTTCCAGCGTTAGAAGCTGTGCAAAGACAAGAAGAAGAAGAAGAAGAAGAAGAAGAAGAAGAAGAAGAAGAAGAAAATAACTACATCCAGGGCATGTTTACTGTTCAAAAATCAATATGAAATTGAAGTTCAATTATTTTCTGTAACGAGTTGTGATGCTCGTCTTTTCTTTGAGTGAATAGAGCTGTTAATTACATAAAGGATTTCATTTATGTTTGAATTTAGTAACAAAAGATAATGAATCAATTTTATTGTATACCCTTCTTGGAATTGCCGCATCCCAATTCTGGAAGACATGGTATATATACCAATACATTGTTCAATGTATATATTCTTTAAAATAAAAAAAATATTAATGGTAGGAACTGATAGGATGGATATTTAACTGCTGTTCGTAGCAGCTTCAACTGCCAGATAGAAATTTCGCCGTTGGCTGGCTTCTCAAAACGGTTTATATTCCTGTTGTATTTTAATATATGTATATTTTTATCGTTTGGTTTTATTGATTTATTGACGTGTTCAAACTACTTGAGTTAGTGTATGACATGTACCGAGAAAAGCTTTCGTCGAGGTTCGAGTGGTCACAGACCTCCACTCATTGCTACTGAGGCCCATATTAGTCTTGATTAAGCCAACCAATGACCAGAGGATTTAAAATCGTAATCATTCCATCTTTTTATTTCTGGAATAGTGTATTGAGGATTATATTATCCACGTGTATTGGCAGAGCTCTTTCTCTATACCAGGTAGGATATAGCAGCCCCAGCCCTTCCACATTCAGTATTATAAGACGCAGATTCACATGTTAAGTTTCTGGAAGGTAGAAAATACTTTAGTCACGGAAGAGTTAAAGGCTGACGTCTATATATTGACTCGAATTGAGTAATAAGAAGGATAGTAGCAGTCTAACTCCTTTTTCCTGAATTACTGAAAGAATAAGTGCATGCTTGAAAATAATTAAAAATGCTAACTTAATCTTAATATTTTATCATTTTTAAATTTAAATTACGATAAACATAAACAAGCAAACGAAGTTTACTTTTAGAAGCGTTGAGATGTCTTAGAAAGTTAAAGAAGTGATTTTAAATTCTCAATCACAGGATAATGCTAATAATATAGCCTGAACAGGATAAACTACCCCTATTTTGCAGAAAAAATAACATACTAACATTACATAAATCGATTGTATCAAAAGATTTTTTGGGTTTTTTTTTGTTTTGTTTTGTTTTGTTTTTTTGCGTGTTTGCTTTTTAATGAGAGCTTGTATAACACTTCATCCTCGGAAAATAAAATTTCTTATCAAAATGTTGGATTTTATACGAAGGACTTTTATCATGTCTGAGAACGGGATTAGGAATACATTTAGTTTTAACATGTATCATACCTTTACTACATTACATACAGATTTCATGATTTATGATTTAGCTGTTTTGAAGCATTCATTTCTTCATTTCGGTAATGCATGAATCCGTGTCAGATTTTTCCATTCCTCATTAATCACATTGCTTAATTCTGATTGTTGACATCACGATGCAATAAAGATCATTGTAAATGGATCATATATACTTATTAGAGTTTCCAAAATTCCCGGAAATCGCTATTTCCTGGATATTGATAGTGTAAAAGAAATTTTATTTTTCATTTTTTTCTCTCTTATTTAATGCTTTAAAGTTTTGGACACTAGAGAGCTATGAACATGAATGATTATCCCTTCAAAGAAATATGCATACTTACTCTGAAAAACTAGCAATATACTCAAGAAAGGTAAAACATTTCCTGTAAACTAAATATTTTTCAATCATATTCATGAGTTTTTCTCAAGAAGTATTTTCATTATTGTGTTGGATTTGTACACAATTGTTTTATCTATTCCAAATCCAAGAGATGCAA
This sequence comes from Octopus bimaculoides, assembly GCF_046866305.1. NCBI lineage: Eukaryota > Metazoa > Mollusca > Cephalopoda > Octopoda > Octopodidae > Octopus > Octopus bimaculoides. The sequence continues at coordinate 107,794,546 of NC_142934.1, read as the reverse complement.
TGTCAACCACAGCGTGATTTGAGCTTAGTTTACTATGTTGAAAAAAAAGTAATTACTGCTTTTGTTAATTTAAACTTTGAATAAGGATTTATATAACTATGCTTACTTTCCATTTTGAAGTGTGGACTTCGGTCTATTGATTTATGTTAATCTAACGGCGGCAAGCTGACAGTATCGTGAGCACGTCGGACGAAATGCTTAGCAGTATTTCGTCTGCCGCAACGTTCTGAGTTCAAATTCCTCAGAGGTCAATCTTGCCGTTCATCCTTTCGAGGTCGATAATTTAAGTACCAGTGAAACACTGGGGTCGATGAAATCGACTATCCCCCTCCCCCAAACTTGAGGCTAAGAAAGGATTTACGTTAACCTATATTGTTTTCTTGAACCCTGACGATACAAATACTTCTTAAGTACTCAAGTATGTTCGACGAATTTAAGGAAAATAACTTTGAAGAGTGACTTTAGAAAGTATGTTCAGCGTTCCTTTAGCGTCACTAAAACAACGCGTTATTTTATTTTCACATATTCATTATACAGCGTGTGTCTCCCCAAATATGCTTCTGTTCAGGTGGTGTAAAACCCGTGTTGAGTCAAAATCTTAACTTCGACAAGAGGTAAATATATACACCGTAAAGTTACGCAGGTACGATAGCTTTATATGTCTGTATGTGAGTATGAACATTATTTTAAATATGCGTTTAGTGAGTATATTGTTATGCACAATTATCATACAAACACAAATACACATACATACACACATGCATATATATATATATATATATATATATATATATATTTCTGTTCGTGTATGTGCGTATATATTACTGTGTGTACGTGTGAGCATGTGTGTGCATATATGTTTGTTTGAGTGTGCGTGGGAAATTCTAAGAATGCATAGAGTATGTTAAATGACGTTTTAGTGTTTACGGATGCTGTGTTTAGTGTGTATACAGTGGCTATTTGTTTAATTTATAATGATTAATGATTGTATATATAATGTATATATTAAATATTATGTACACTCTAATTACGGCTTGTACAAATATAGAAACCATTTGGCGTCTACGTGTATATATTGGATGAGTAGATGAACAGTAGATAAAACTCAGGCACAAATAAAAACAAGTATACACACATACACACACACACACACATACATGCAAGACACGTACAGATGCATATATGCGCGTGAGGGGAGAGTCTTAGGTGTGCGTATGTATGTGTGTGTGCGTGTGTGTGTGTATACTATATAATAAATATTTATCTTCACTATACATATTGAGTACTTATCAGATAAGGTTTCATTTGATTTTAATAGCTCTTTCCCTGTCTTCGTCTGCCCCTCTCCCTGCACACACACACACACACACACACACACACACATATATATTCAGACATTCAGAGAGAGAGAGAGAGGGGGGTAGAGACACGTACATTTGCATGTGTGTGACAGTGAGTGTGGGTGAGCCTCTGTGTTGATAAATGTTCCTGAAAGCTCATACAAATAGATATACCATATTCTTTCCTTTTGCAATTCTCATTTATCTAAACTTTAATAAACGGCTTCTCTCTAACACACACACACACACACACACACACACACACACAGAGACAGATATATATACATACACACACACCTGCCTCCTATCAGAAACAC
>NC_142934.1:107765389-107787889 GCF_046866305.1 Octopus bimaculoides | reverse complement strand
AAGATGATTTTAAACCAGTGAGCAACCAGTGATCAACTTTTTCATTCAATTTCTATTTTAGCAAGATTGCCGGTGTTGGTGTTTCCCCCCTCTCATGATACCCTGGTTCTTTTCGCCGTACGGCTAACAAGTAGATCCAAGTGTTATTGCAATCAACTCTTTATTTTATTAGTGCTGTATTTAACCTGTTAATTTTGATTGCATTCACTACTACAGTATACGACATGAATAAAGTTTGATTGACCTGTCAAATGGGTTTTGAATTGAATCGTCTGAAGAAACTGTGACAAAACTTCTGGCACAGTACAAGCGTATACATTTAACTAGTCTAATATCTTTCTGTACATGAACATATGTGATGGCGCTTGGGTAAATCATTAACCCAGGGAAAAAATTGCAATGGTGTTTTATATTTACTCCAGAAAGGGCATAACTCACAGATTTCAGCGCACTTTAAACTATTCAAGTATCTGTATATTTGATCGGGATCTGCCATTTTTCTCGGCAGATCCAGATAATAGGCCTTATTTGAGAAAACAGTGTTTGAAGTTGAGACAAATCTGAGAAAAAAAAAACTGTTCACAACGTTAGCCTTTTCTCATTCAAAAATGAATATGACACCTGGTATTCAAGTTATAGTCATTTGCCACAGCTAGTATATAAAGCATCTTCTATTGATTTTGACGCCGTTTTTCTCAGCTGTTTATTTTGCGACATCAGACAGGTTTTCACATGCGCCATCACATATTGATTTTAAATATTGTCACAAGGTCACCAATTTCGTGGGAGGGGTTAAGTCGATTACATCGACCTCAGTATTCAGCAGGTGCTTATTTTATCGATCCCGAAAGGATGAAAAGTAAATTCGATCTCGGTGGTATTTGAACTCAGAAGGTAAAGATGAACAAGCATTTTGTCCGGCATGCTAACGGTTAAGCCGTATCGCCGCCTTATGCACCATCACACATTACCACGTAAATTAATAATTTCAAGTCATTTCATTTTTATCAAATATAGATGCTTATTGCATTATTTCAAACGTCAAATAGTAAACGAAATACAGTTCTATATTTGTGAGGTGAGGAATTATGTGCATTATTTACATTATTTACATTTGACGGATATTTGTCCTCATCTTGTCTGTTGTTAACTCAACGTTTCGGTTGATTTACTCTCCAGCCTTCATCAGGTGTCTTGGGGAAAATTTCGAACCTAGGTTATCATAAGCCCACGAGCATATGACGTAGGGGTTAAGAGCGTGGGCTACTAACCCCAAGATTTCGAGTTCGATTCCTGGCAATGACCTAAATAATAATAATAATAATAATAATAATAATAATAATAATAACAACAACAACAACAACATCGAAAATTACCTTAAGAATGAGAACCCAGGTTCGAAATTTCTCAAGACTCCTGATGAAGGCTGGAGAGTATATCAGCTGAAACGTTGTACTAATAGCAAACAAGATGAAGACAAATATCTGTCAAACGTAAATGATGTAAATAATGTAAGTAAACGAAATTATAAAATATTTCCTCATTCATAACCTTTTATCTTTTACTTTTTTTCATCAATGGAATATGGTTATCTGAGGCACCACCTTGAACGGTTTCGTCAAACAAATCGACTCCAGTACTTATTTTGAAGTGTGGTCCTTATTCTGTCGGCCTCTTTTGATGAACAGCTCAGTTAGGGGCAATAAACACAAACACTCCTATATGAACATAAGACGGCCCCTGCAGGGTTTCTGTTCACAAATGAGCTGGTCGGCCTAAGGCTATAGCAGAAGACATTTACTCAGTGACGACATGATTACAAAAAGAGCTTCTTAACCAGGCAGATACGGCCATGCCTGCACCTGTTCATTACTTATGCTTTATATTTAAGAAATGAGTGGCAATTCGAATAAAAAGTTTTATGGATATTTGTTTGTTGTTTCTTGTGTTTTGTTAAATTTGCAGTAGATTCACTACAAACTTTAAAAGAATTTCGTGTTTTAACAATTCGTTTATATAATATATATTTTTACGTTGATGTTATCTTTTAAAATGTAATTTTCTTTTCCTCTATTAATTCACTGAGACTTATTTGTTATTTGTTTGGAGTCAGCAAAATTATTATTACAAATGACACTTTTTCTCTTTCGTTTTCATCTTTATAATTATTTTAATATTGTTATTATTTTTTATTAGAAATATCATTATTATCAGTAATAATATTATTAATGGTGCTAAAATATGGCAGCACACCTGAAATCGACGCTGGTTCTATGCTGTTAAGTCTTTTCCATTATTCATTCCACTTTCCCGACTAAACCAACTAAAATTGTCACGTTTGCATTTTTAAAGTGACAGCACATCTGCAGAAACGCTTGTTTTCACGTTTTGAGCAGGTAATGGACTATATCTTCTTTTTTACTGAACTTCTGCCTAGTAGTACTTTGGTTTAATCTTCCAACAAAACTAGATTGCTTTCAAATAAAGGAGTAGTTACATTCGTGGTATTAATGGACAAAAGAGTTATTTTACTAATAGGCAATTTACCATTCGGTGAATTTACAATTTTCTGTGTAATTTTATTGAGATTATTAGAAAATACATCATTAGACATTTTAATTGGGGAATTAAATATCAATTGCCTATTCTAAATTGTCATGGTAGTTAATATCTTTATATCATTAGAATTCATAATATTAAGATTAGAAATTATATTAGCATTCTTAGAAATATTAATTTGGTTAAGTATCGTTTTGAGTTTGGTTTCGAGGATATATTTTCCCAACATAACCACTTGGTTTCCTTTTAATAAAATGCATTATCATTAAAAATTCTTCCATTAGCTAAAAGGTTTCAAATTTTAATTGAAATATCTCCGACTAAATATTTATCATAATTTTAGAATGGTTTGATTTGTTTTATTTATATAGCGTAAAGGTTAATTTATGGTCTTTAAGCACTAACTCAACACACACACATGCACACACATATATTCATAGAATATATATACACGCACACACCCATAAACGCGCATAAACATACATGTATGTGCATATGTATATACATATATAATATATACATGTATATGTGTGTGGATATATGTAGATAGATAGATAGATAGATAGATAGATAGTATATTTGCCACCTAAATGTGGCGGACCCATAGGGGACAATGCTACTGTTATTTATAGCCCCAGGAAGACATCTCCTCCAGCTGGTTAACGACACATTGTCTGTGTCCGATTAGTATTTGTGAAGGGAAATCATCTTTCCTATCTCTAGCCTTACGTGATACACACAGACCCGGGTTTCTGGGTAGTAACCCGTCATCAGCGTGTGACAATCACCAGCTAGCGATGAGAACTCATTCCAAACGCGAAATACTCTGTGTTTTTTCCAGTGACAAACTGTCGCTGATCTCGAAAAAGGAGAAACAAACTTAATTTTCCTACTTCTTTCCAGTATTAAGCTCTAATGTGTGTTTTGCTCTTACAAACGTAACAGCTAGGCTTTCTGTCCTTTATAATTAAACTTATATCCTTTCTCTCGAAGCCATGGACTGGGCACAGTTCCGGTATAGCTCTGTGACTCATTAGGACTCATAAGTTTATTTGAAGACTCTTGACCACCGAACACTTTTTGTTAAACCTGCTTTGATCTAACTTCCCTATTTCGACACAAGTCTCCACCAGCCATAGGCACATGTCGTGACTGATGCTTCCTCTTGTGACTCATGTATATATTTTACTCATGTATTGGAGTACAACTGGTTTACCAGAAGGATTTCTGACACTTTCAGCCCGTGTTTTGGCTCATCAAATCATGTTTAAAGGTATAGCATATCGCACTATAGCTTTTGACATTCTCACTTCAGATAATTTCTCACCTTAAGTTCTGGAGAGCTTGTTGAACTACTAGACTAGAGGCAAAATTTAATCCATCTCCTACCTTTCGTAAGAAGAGGTATGTAATTTTTATCTTTGCTATCTTCTGGATTAGCACCTGTAACAAGAAAAATGCTCTTCAGTTAGACAAAATCTTTCCATCCACACTTTTATTATAACTGTCATAAACCTAAAAATACCCTCTGTGTATTTTGTATTGAAGGAAGGTTTGACTTCACACCAGTGATATATGAACGGACCACAGCATTTAGAACTGTGTGATAGTCTCTACTGCTATTGTAGTTTTATTACTGTTGCTCTGTTTAAAAGAAATTCTTTGAGTACTCGGGACATTTCTGCGCTTTTTCGGTTATTAATTATTCACTAAAGTTTTCATTTATCTCTTCCTCCAGTACATTTACGTCTGTCTGACATTTTTGTGTTTTCTAATGGTTTTTATGTTTTTTTCTGTGTGAGAAAATTATGCGCAGTAATCATTTTGGACGTGAAAATGTAAAGAGTATGAATAACATCTTAAAAGTTTGTGAAGAAAATTTTCTTTTCTGCTGTCTGTTCCTGGGTATCGAGAACAGATTTTCTTCAGGCCATTATTGTTCATTGTAGAATTATTGCGAAGAAAATTTCCTTTTGGTATTGCTTTAATAAAACGTATTTCGAAAAACAAAACAGAAAAAAATCTACGAGGCTCAAATATAACAAGAAGAACAACAATAATAATAACCACGATGACGATGGTGATGATGGCATAAAAGTAAAAAGACCAGGCATTCCAGGGAAGGGAACAGTGAGGCATTTCGATTGAAATACTTAACTGATATGATTTTTATTGGCCCCCACCACTGAAAAGATGAAAGATAAATGTTGATCTCACAGAAATTAGAATAAAATATAAAATCTCCTAAACTAGAACATCAATTTATTAGCCAATAACATGTTTATCATCAATATATAAAAGCCCTGACATCTATAATCTCCAAACTGGCTAGCTGTTCATCTGGAAAATAACATCTTTCTTTAGGAACAGAGAGATATAAGAAGTAATGTATGAACGTAATGAACAGTTATTGGTAAACAGTGTATTTATTATAGTTTGTAAAAAGAGAAACGATATGGTTAGCATGGCATAGACTGATTGCCGAAAAGTATTTATTAAGGCAGTATATCAAAATGGAAAACATCAATAAAACTGTATGCTAGAGAGGGAAGAATAAACTTACTTAATCCCCAAAAGAAGTGGAACTTTTCAGGGAATCACGTTATCCTGCTACAGTGAGTGACTAACAAATGTTATATGAAACCAATAAAAATTGCAAATTCCGATAAATAGATAATTTCAGATTATATGCATGATACAGACACTCCGCCTGAGAATTTATGAAGTATGCATCTATGCAGTCACCTGTTATGCAGGAAATAATAGCTAAGTCTCACTAAAATAGCAATCTACCGTCTTATGTAGACAAACATATTGTTAGTGGACTAACATATTGTTAGTCCACGTTGCTCCGTAAGGAACATAGGGTCGGTTTCCCGATTTCAGCAGCTTATAGTTTCCTTCTTGGATGGGATGCCCGTCCATCGCAGGATTACTCATTTATACCTGCTGAATAGACGGGAACAACGTGAAATGAAGTGTTTTGCTCAAGAACACAACACATCGCCCGGTCCAGGAATCGAAACCGCAATCTTACCAACACCCACACCACTAAGCTATGCGCCTTCAGTTAAAGACATATGCGAGGATATAATTGTTTCAGAATTATCATAATTGTAAACCTGGGGAGTGGTCAGAACTATATATCCTTTGATCATTTGTATGATCAAGCACAGTTCGCTTGCGTCGAAACAGCAGTAGCAACAACAACAAAAAACAACACCAATAGATTTTACATCAGTTCGTCAGCAATATGAAAATGAATAAGAGATGAGACAAAGGTGTGTCAAATCTAATCTAAGAGGTGACTAATTAAGATTTAAAAACATTCAGTTGATATTTCGATTATGATATTACACAACTGGAACAGAATCATGCATACAAGTGTTTTGGAGAAGCTAAAATTGATACAATGCAACGCAGAAATGAAATTCTAACAGAAAATTGGAAAATAATAGAATAAATGTTAGAAGGTAATATCATGGGTATAAAATACACTAGAAATCCCAATCATAAATTTCAGCTTCATTATAATTAATTTGAAATTCAATGCACGAATGCACCTGGAAATGAATATCAGAAAATGTATACACTGAATTTTTAAGACGGCGTCATCAAATTGATACACTCGTTTAGTCTTTTACTTATTGCAGTCATTTGTAACCTTAGGGCTTATTCTATTGTTCTCTTTTGCTAAACCGGTAGGTTTCGGGGACATAAACGCACCAACATCGGTTGTCAAGACATAAAGACACGCACATACAAATATATATGTATATGTGTGTGACTGACATGCTAAACAGAACTGGATGTGGATACTACTGTTACGGCAAAACAATTAGCCACTTCTTATATGAATGATCTAAGACTGTACGCTATAAATGATAAACAGCTGAAAACATTACTACAGACAGTACATTGATTTACCAAAGAAATATGCATGAAATGTGGCTTAGAAAAATGTACTAAAGCAACATTGAAAAGAGAAAAACTAGTTGAGAGTAGCAACATCACACGAGATATATCAAGTGAAATAAGAGAATTAGACCAAAGCCACACATGCAAATGCTTAGGAATCAATGAACTAGATACGATACACCAGACACCAATGAAAGAGAAGATAAAAAAATTATACTACAGACGTGTTAGATTAATACTGAAAATTGAGCTCAATGCCAAAAGCAAGATAACAGGTATCAACGCTCTAGCCGTCCCAATTATAAGTCACAGCCACAATCTCCTTAACTGGACCCTAAATGAACTGGTCAAAACAGACAGAAAGACAAGAAAAATAATGACAGAATTTAGGATGTACCACCCAAAATCTGACATAGAAAGGTTATATATAGAAGGTATGGAAGGTAATAGAGGCATTATACAGCTAGAAAACTATTACAAAATAACCAACACGGGACTACAAAATTACCTACTTCAGAAGCAAGGAAAAAATAAAAAATAGCCACAAAACGCGAACAAAACAAAAAGCTGTTTTCAGTCTTTAAGGAAGCTGACAAATACAAAAATGAAGTCATAATACCTAGAAACTATGAAGAAAAAGAAGAACAAACAAAAGCTGTAAAACAAATGAAATCCAAACTAAAACTGGAACAGCAACGGATCATTATAAAACGATGGCAAGAAAAGACCCTTCATGGCAAATATTGGGTTAAGATAAACAGAAAAAAAAATAGACATAGCAAAATCCCAACAATGGCTGAGCAGCTCAGGACTCAAAGCAGAGACTGAAGGATTATTAATTGCAGCACAAGATCAAAGCCCCACCACTACCAGAAATTACTAAATACATATAACGAAAAGAACTACAAGTAACTTCAGATTACTTAACGGATGCCTTATTTCATCGACGCCAAAAAATGATAAAACGTAAATTTGAAAGTGGTAGTATTTGAATTCAGAAATAAAGAGAAGATGACATATACTGTAAGGTGTCGTAAGAATTCTACACATCCATTGTCTTATAACTGTTTCTAGCTGACGCACAGTATCTGAAATTTAAGGTAATAGGGAGTCGATTACATGGATTATATGGCCACCAGTACTTTACTGATACTTTATATTATCAACCTCGAGGAACACGAAGAGATAAGAGGCAAATTTGACGTTGGTACAATTTGAACTCTGAATCTAAAGATCTAGATGCAATATTGCAGGACATTTTCTCTGATGCCCTAACAACTTTATGAATCTGCCGCATGTTACAGTCAAAATAATCCGTGAATAGTTTCTGCGAAGGAACAAATCACCAAACCTCTCTGTTTCAGTCGGTAATAGACTAACTGTGGATTCCACCAATTGTCTATCATTTGAGTTTCTTTCAAATTCTGTTCCTATAATTATTTCCAATATATGCAAAAGATGAACGTTCTATTTATTTACTTACTTATTTTTGCGAGGTGGCGACTGAGATTTATAGATTGAATCGGCCTTATTAATTTAGTGCTTTTTCATCATAGAAGGTTGACATGCAAAGTTGACGACAGCATGATTTGAACAGCGAAAGCTTAGAATCGAAACTAATAATGCAAAACAACCGATCTGTTCTTCTACCGTTTCAGACATCAATAATAATGACTGTAGCGATCGTTATCAAATAACTGTGAAAAATATTCATTGATATCGGTGAATAGAGAACAAAAACACCACCCCAGCCTAAAAAAGGAAAAACAGTTGGCAAAAATGTTGATGGGTGTCCGTGTAAGTAATGCATTAATTTATCTTAAAATTTTACTGGTCTTTGAATAGCATAAATTTTGTATTGTTAACAGTAGCACCAATCGCCGACTGGACGTCGCTTATAAATCAACGACTGCCTAAAACTTGTAAGCACTCCAACAGAGCGCAAATCAAATCAGTACTTTACGATTTCTTTCAACTCGGTGAAACAAATTATAAACAAACAAAATAGATGAATAAGTAAATAGAAAGATAAATAAAAAAAAACATCACCAGTGAGCCAACTTTTAAAAGCATGCCGGAAAATGGAACCTACAAAACATTGCATCGTTAGAAACGCTATTACATGTGTACATAGTGATAATGTTGGTATTTCACATACATTGACATTCTAGACACATACATTGCAATTAAATTCTCTTAAATAAAACAAAACGTATCGTTCCACGAGACAGCTTTAACGTGATCTCCTCCGCAATTGTCTGTCTAATTATTCCCTATCGTCTACATTAAATGGTAATCCGGCAGATAGAGATTGATATTGCGTAATATTACGTAGGGTTATGCAAGGGTCCTTTGTAAAGTCGATTAATTTGCTAGCAACAGTAGCCAAAATTCCTTTAAATCAAGCAATCACGTCTTAACAAAAAAAAAATGCAACAATGATAAACGAAGCTCTAGATACCATATACATCAGTTGATGAGTGTTAAATGCAGATGAAAATTTTTTGAAGGTAGATTTCGATCAGATCTAATCTTCAGTTAAGCAATATTGTTGTTGTTGGCACTCCGTCGCTTACGACGTCGAGGGTTCCAGTTGATCCGATCAACGGAACAGCCTGCTCGTGAAATTAACGTGCATGTGGCTGAGCACTCCACAGACACATGTACGCTTAACGTAGTTCTCGGGGATATTCAGCGTGACACAGTGTGACAAGGCTGACCCTTTGAATTACAGGCACAACAGAAACAGGAAGTAAGAGTGAGAGAAAGTTATGATAAAAGAGTACAACAGGGTTCGCCACCATGCCCTGCCGGAGCCTCGTGGAGCTTTAGGTGTTTTCACTCAATAAACACTCACAACGCCCGGTCTGGGAATCGAAACCGCGATCCTATGACCGTGAGTCCGCTGCCCTAACCACTGGGCCATTGCGCCTCCAAGTGCTGGATATATACGATCTCGGAAAAGAATGAGATGGCGATGGTTGAAATAACTTTGATCATAGATATATATGCTCAACCATTACCGCAGTTGAGGTGGCTAACCTCTAAGTAGCCTTTTGATCGTTTCGCAATAGCAACCATATGTTCTTCAACTGACACACTATTGTGTTAAAGAAATGGAGCACGCGTTAGTTAATATAATCATACATATCCTATGGTGGAGGCGCAATGGCACAGTGGTTAGGGCAGCAGACTCGCGGTCATAGGATCGCGGGTTCGATTCCCAGAACCGGGCGTTGTAAGTGTTTATTGAGCGAAAACACCTAAAGCTCCACGAGGCTCCGGCAGGGGATGGTGGCGAACCCTGCTGTACTCTTTCGCCACAACTTTCTCTCACTCTTACTTCCTGTTTATGTTGTGCCTGAAATTCAAAGGGGCCAGCCTTGTCAAACTGTGTCACGCTGAATATCCCCGAGAACTACGTTAAGGGTACACGTGTCTGTGGAGTGCTCAGCCACTTGCACGTTAATTTCACGAGCAGGCTGTTCCGTTGATCGGATCGACTGGAACCCTCGACGTCGTAAGCGATGGAGTGCCAACAACAACATACCCAATGCTTTACAAATGGACAATATATGTATTACCAAAGTGCTGCTTAATCAAGGTCGACCTGGGGTTAAGCATTATCATCATCATAATCATCATCATCATCCTCATCATCTTTCCGATCTTTAATGACGTACACTGCTTTTCAATAAATATTGAGGAGAAACAGTGACAAGTTAACAAAAATTCACAACACCCGTAATATAAATTACCTTATTTTTTACACTAATATGAAAGCAACTAAAGATATTTTCTCTGGTACAAAGTATTTTTAAAGGTTTACCCATACATCAAAGCTACAACTCCATTAAAAAAAATCGGTAATAAATTAAAGCTGCGATTTCTGGTGGGTATGTTCGAAATTAATATTTCTTAATGTATACAATAAATATCATAGTTGTTAAATATTTTACAATGGAGTTAAAAGGACGAAGTTTTATTCTTTATGATAAATACAATATTTTCCGTTTGCAGTTTTAAATAAAATTAAAGCTTTATATACCACTGAATCAAATCTACATTTTTACGAGAAGAGAAAACGTTTTCACTGTCTTTTATCAATGTATAATATCAATAATTTTAATGCACCTATATATAGATATGAAATGTTCAATGAACGCCAAAAGCTGAGTCCCCTAAAAGAAAAAGCTGACATCAATAAAAAATGAATCAAAAATATCAAAATGTGTTACAGGTATATTATTTATCCATACAATGTAATCAACAGTCACCTGAAGCATAGCAGAGCCATGGCATTTGGTGAAACAGTCGAATATATTAAGTCAGCAAATAAACTGAATGAATCTATGAACATTTGTAAGAAACAGTTATAGAATTTTTTTTAAATCCACCAGAAATAAGTAAACGGAACCGACAATGCGTAAAAATGCAATCAACGACAGGAGACTTGGGATAAACTCTTGAGCTACTGGAGAAAGCAAAAAACATCTCGTCCTACTGTTGCTAGAGAGTCTCAAACAGATGGGAGGGTCATGAATGTAACGCCTTCGATCATAGATCTGCTCAGTCAGGACAGACCTGAGATTAAACACCTACAGCAACTAATTATAATAATGATTTCAAATATGGGCACAAAGCCAGCAGGGGTTAAATCGATTACATCAAACCTAGTGCTCAACTGGTACTTATTTTATCGACCCCGAAAAGGATGAAAGGCAAAGTTGACCTCGGCGGAATTTGAACTCAGAACGTAAAGACGGACAAAATGCCGCTAAGCATTTTGTACGGCGTGCTAACGATTCTGCCAGCTTACCGCCTTATTTAAAATTTCAGTCGACGAACTTAGGGATCCTGCTAACCCGCTGCCTTCTATTTACAAGTATAATAATATCATCAACTACAACAGCAACAATAGTCTCTCATCAATGAATTAATGCAGCACCACGAAACACAAAACGGATGAACACTTTCAACAGGAAGGAAATGTTTTACATCAAACGTCTAAATATAGAGTAAATGAGAGCGCAGAACAATAAAAAAACAATACAAAAGAATCAACTGTGCACTGAAAGAAGAAGCCTAAACAGCCAAGCCAAACAAACATAGAGAAAAAGTAACGAAAATATAAAAGTATGAAGAAGAGACCCCCTACAATAACAAATATGCAAATCCCAAGCCACAACAAATTTATACTTCAATCCCTGCATCACAAGCAGCAAAATTAAAACTACTGGATCATATGAAGATAAAACAGACTGAAAAAAGAAAGATTTTGAAACAATATAGAAATATAGAATAAAAAAATAAATGTGGTTAAACCAAAGGCGATAACAATGTATCAACAAAACACTCCTCCCACGAAATTATAGACAAAACAAATATCTATGGAACCGTGGAAAATAATAGCAAATTCAACAGGCTCCCCGAGAAATTCTTTCCACGGGAGTAAACCCAGAAATCAATAGACCTGATATTCACTGTAGTTAGGGCAGGATCGTGTTGATTTTGGTCTGACCCTATTTGGAATAAGTCTCTATTCAGTCAAGCTTTGCAAAACGAAGAAAATAAACAAACAAATAAATAATAATATAAAATAAAAAAGAAATCAAGTTGGAAGAAAATATACAAAATTAGCACAATCACCGAAAAGGTCATATTTATATTTAGCGAAATGGTAAGAGATAGGGATTAATATGCTCCGTAATGATAAATGAATGAATAAATACATAAATAAAAGAATTACACAAATGAAATATTATCAAAATAGACTATTTAAAAAAAAGGAGGCGCTCACGGGTGTGTATGAAATTTTAAAGCATTTCATCTTACTAAAGTCGCGTTGGGTAAGGCAAGTAGATCTCATCTCATATGCGACAGCCTTAAAAACAAGTACACTTCTTCAACCAGAGCGGACAACTGTGGAATCTGTGAGGGCTGCACGTTTTGCTAGAAATAACTGTGAAATCTCGATGAAATAACACTCATTCTCTTAACAGTTAAACAGTGGGTATCATCAATTACTGTTCCATTAGAAAATAGCGGACATGGTGAATTGGTGTTTCAAAACTTTTACATAATCAAAGCGAAAGGTAATTTTTCACGGCACTTCGGCGCCGAACTGGCAGAAACGTTAACACGCCAGGCGAAATGCTTGGCGGTATTTCGTCTGCATTTACGTTCTGAGTTCAAATTCCGCCGAGGTCGACTTTGCTTTTCATCCTTTCGAGGTCGATAAATTAAGTACCAGTTGCGTACTAGTGTCCCCTCCCACAAAATTTCGGGCCTTGTACCTAGAGTAGAAAAGAATATTTTAAGGCACTTTTCAACGATGTGGTTGTAAATTTTATTGTGAAAATGATTAGTAATTATTATAGCCATTGTAATTATCTAAAGAGGAAAATTAGTATAAAAATGATCCTCAAGAAATATACTTTTGTTTTGCTCGTTTGGGACAGGCATTCATGCCACCCTTTCACACCGTTTAAGGGTCAACTAATGTCACAAGACATAATATACTTTAAAAACGATGAGATGGTCATATCTGGAATGCCAGTGTTTATAAATATGCAAGATCGGGATAGATATAGGCCTAAACAGCAATAAACTTTAATACGACAGAAATAACAGCTAAATCTACCGCAATTCACATTCTATGATCTAACAAAAAGGAGAAGTTTTTTGTTCATAAATTTGCTCAAAGAAGGTTGGCGTAGGAGTGAACGATGATGACTTAACTACAAAACACTTGGGAAAGAAATCGAGGAAGAGAGTATACACCAGAAACACAAGCAACGCATTAAAACTGAGAAAGTGAAAAAAACTTCAATAATATTATACGCTTGGCTTAATATAATTTGCAGAGAATTTACCTACACTATTAATATCCCTCGCAAAGAGAAGGCTCTCCGAAATGATAAAGATTGAAAATTCTGGTTAAAATATCTAATCATTGTATTTAAAGCGAGTATAGCAACAGTAATCAATACATTACTACAGAGACGAGAATCAACACCTGCCTGGTGACTAAAGGGAAAACATTATTTCCTCAAAGCCAAAGAAAGCTACAAAGAAACAACATGTTACTGAACAATATACAAAAACATAGCATGCTGGCTGTTCATCTGGAAAATAACAACATGTTACTAGAAGAGCAGGAAGAGTTTCGGAAATAATATATGGATGCAAAGAGCAGTTATTGGTAAAGCGAACAGTTATTAAAGGCAAGCAAAACGTGAAAGAAAAATCGAAGCGTAGCATAGATTTATTTTCGAATATCCTTTGACAGCAGTCCACACTGTTAGATATTAGAGACAGCGCATAAGCGACGCTCCTTCAATAAAAGCAGTATCTCAATGAGACCATATTGAAATTGTTCAATAACACTGCAAGATAAAAAGATTATAAAAACTAGTCTTGTTTTTATTACAACAGCAAATTTCCAGGGGAGGCTTCTGTTCGCCATTACTTTTCTGTCTGGTTTTGGCACCATTAACAAATTTCCTTAATCAAATCACCAATATTTATAAAACTCCTAACAAACTAATAAAGAACTTGTGTTATATGGATAGTTTAGCGTTAGATATTGTTGCAAGTAACAACGTCTAGCAGAATATACTATGTGCTTTCAGCAGTAAGACTAACTGTTTTACATGGGTTCAGCAGTGAAGTGAACTCAAGTGTGGAATTAGGTAAATATGCCAAAGCTACTCGAAGAGAAGAAGTCCATTTAATTAAAAACCAAATCATTAAGTTAAATTTAGACACTGGAATGTGACAACTACAAAATAATCAGCTATATACAAAAAGGAAAGATAAAATAGGAAAGTGTATAATAGAAGAAAGACACAAACATGTTTTAAAGAACGGACACTAGTTGCAGGTATAAACTTGTTAAAAACTACAGCTTCAACTTATTTGGATTAAAAATGAATAATCTAGACAAGGTACTCAGAATACTGTTGATTGCTCTCCGAACTTAGCCTTCTGCGGCTGATATTGATATGAGGTGATACACACATACGCACACACACACACACACACACACACACACACACACACACACACATATATATATATATATATATATATATATATATATATATATATATATATATATATATATATATATCAACTGTAGTTCGTAATCAGTTGACCAACTAAACTTTTCACCGACTTACTTCCCTTTATGAACAATAAAAGACAAAATAACCAGATTTCTATTCTAACAATACCATCGCCTAAAGCTGACGCACCTAGATAAACACTCCGGATGAGAAAGTTTTACTTGTTTGACAAAACGTTGAACAATAACTTCCACCTTCCCACATCATATGAGGTAAATCTTCTAATAAGACTTCAAATAACTTCAAAACCCAGTTAGACCTCTGCTGACTGAATAATCTTTGGCTCTATTTACATCCTTTTATGAGCAATAAAGAGCAACCCTCAAGACCTGACATTTATACACATAACATAAACATACCTAATTATGAGGTTTTATATATGCGACTGAACTCAGAACAATTGCACAACTCCAACATTAAACTTTCTATGGAATCTTTCCATCAAAAATTACCCTACATATTTGTTTCAAGGTTTAGCACAAATGCCAGTAATATGGGATAGGCTGTAAGTGGCTTGGGATTTGCTTATTTTATTGAAAGTATGAAAGGTAAACTCGACCTCGGTGAAATTCGAACTCAGAACGTAAAGACGGACGAAATGCAGCTATGCATTTTGCTCAGCGTGCTAATGATTCTGCCAACTCACCTGTTAAAATCCCTTTACTTATTATCATATTATTTAGCATTCAACATGGCTCCACCTACCGCAGAAAAGAATATATACCAGCGTGTTTATAAAGTCAAGTGGAACTCAAATGTACCACAGTCTGAAGAAGGCGTGCAGGACGTAACTTCGAAGACACTGCCATGTATGTAATAAATATGTGCTACTTCATAATACAAAATATATCTGAAACTTAAATGAGACGGAGACGTTATAAAGTCAAAAATAGCAAAAGTAAAATAAAAGAAAAAGGAATGACATCGTATATTGCATGGTAAAGAAAATGTGTGAGATACCAATGCGCCTCTCTCTTTCACTTGTTCATATGTATTCTTAGTTACTTCAGCCTACGACTAGCTTGTTTTCATTGTTATATATTTTTCAGCGTGGAAGATGTTTATAAGCCATTTAAGAAACACACAAAAACCGTTAGATTCACTTCAACATTTAAATTTAATTTGCCAAAATATTTTCGTCGCTTTGACTTACTTTCTCAGATGCAGCACGGAATTTTGTCAGTGAACAGTTCGCGATCTCAACGCGACGAAAATATTTTGGCAAATTAAATTTATATGATGAAGGGAATCTAACGGTTTTTGTGTGTTTCTTAGATGGCTTATAGACACCTTCCACGCTGCAATTGTCTTCGTTCCAGCACACGATCTCAGATCAGGTCGCTTGCTATGCAGGTATATCTCCGTAATATATATTTTTCCATTGTTGTTTATATTTTCATATGTTACACAATATAAAGTATCTGGAAAATAAAAGAAGTTTATCGTATTCTTAAGATCGTTTTGAAATGTTATGCTTATCAGTTAATTTGTGCACTGAGTAGACCGAAATATTTTATTTTTCAAAAAGTTTAAATGGATTGCATAATGATAGTAGCAAATGATTATGGAAAGACAGTTACATGAGGGGATATCTTCCAATATTTTACGTACTCATCTATTTCTCTCTCCCCCTCTCTCTATGTGTGTGTGCGTGTATGTATGCACCCACATACTCACATACATAAGGTCTAAACTATGGTGTTATCAATAACGATCCGGTATTACGTAGAAAATAGATTTTATAAACGGATACTGATAATAGAACAATCAGTTGCGGTGTGAACTAATATCATTAAACGGCGAATGTTTTATCTTATATTCCTTTTATTTAAAATAGTATAGAAATACAGTGGCCTTATGATGAATGTTCAAATTGCGTCTGAATCTTTCACCAGCTGAAATTCTTTTACTTACAGAGCTTTTATTATATTTGTTGAGAATGTCGTCTTCCTTAACACATACATTTCGACACATTAATTTTACCAGTCAACAGAAAGTTGAAAATGATGTCTTTACTGGAATGTAAATGTATGTAGGACGTCTTGGATGTGGCCGAATTCGAATGAGATCATTCTGAGACTGAGTTTCCTCTAAAAGTTGCCTCTTACTGAAAGATTAGCTGTTGTACAGATACTCCATTAATCTCACATCATGATCGCATCAATAGGGTTAGAAATTTTAACGAAAACAATCTCTGGGTTAAGAAACTAATCATAGAACTTGTTGTTGCAGAGCAAAGAAGGAATTGATTGAAATGGATTATTCATCGATACTTTTAGCCGTAAACTTTTGCATTTGAAAAGAAACGATTGTATCCTGTTTTTATTCGAACAGATTTTTAAGTGATGGGCATTCTTTTTCGAAGCGGGAGTTATTGGTCATCTTTAAAAGTTCTGTGAGTTATTTGTATTTTGCAACAATAATTGTAGGCATATATCAGACTTGTTAATAACAGCCCAGACATGTAGTGTGATTTAAGTACATTGGCTATTCTACATCAATGTTCAGATGGAATGGAATTTAATTACCTACTAGTTCCTTTGGAGGGGATATGATTTTGTGTGTGTTATGAAATATATATGTTTCGGTAATCACCATATACATTCTGGTCGCTTAACACCTACCAAACTTTGAGCAACAATAGTAGAGATAGGTAGAATGTGTCGATAACCTTTCTCATTGGTCTTGCGTTCACAACATGATATATTTTGAGCCTTCATAAGTCGGATATAATAAAATAATAAATGCACACTTTTTAAAGCCTAGCCAGGCTCATGGGCCCGGTTTCAATGGCGTATGTGCTCTCCAGCCAGGGGGGACGCCAGTCCATCGCAGCGTTACTCATTTTTGCCGGCTGAGTGGACTGGAGCGACGTAAAATGAAGTGTTTTGCTCGAGAACACAACGCGTCGCACGGTCCAGGAATCGAAACCACAATCTTACGATCATGATGCGGACACCCTAACCACTAAGCCACGTGCCTCCACATAAGTCTGATATACATACTATTAGGCTGGTATTGAAGCTTCATCAAAATCCAGGTTGCACCTTCTTAATGACATCTCCGAATTCTGTATAATTTCTCTTGTTCTTTGGTTATGAACATTAGTAATTGTAGAGGTACTAAATGCACAGAAGATTTTATTGCTACCGTACGCATTAAGTTTGCGGGTATTGATTTGTTCCTAGGAATGTGCTCAATTGTATTACATTGAGTTAACACATCACACACATATATAATGTGAGTGTCTATGATATACGTAAAAACAATGCTGTTTGCTGTGCGTCTCTATCTAATTGTTACTCTTTTTTTTTACTCTTTTACTTCTTTCAGTTTTTTTACTGTGGCCATGCTGGAGCACAGCCTTTAGTCGAGAAAATCGACCCCAGGACTTATTCTTTAGAAGCCTAGTACTTATTCTATCGGTCTGTTTTGCCGAACCGCTAAGTTACGGGGACATAAACACACCAGCATCGGTTGTCAAGCGATGTTGGGGGGACAAACACAGACACACAAACACATATACACATACATACATATAAACATATATACGACAAGCTTCTTTCAGTTTCCGTCTACCAAATCCACTCACAAGGCTTTGGTCGGCCCGAGGTTATAGTAGAAGACACTTGCCCAAGATGCCACGCAATGGGACTGAACCCGGGACCATGTGGTTGGTAAGAAAGCTACTTACCACACAGCCACTCCTACGCCTGTTACACAACCTGTAATACATGTTATGTTTTCTAACACACACTAGAAAATGTTTACCGACATTGAAAGCTGAAGATGTTTGAACCAACATTTTTCGATTTTCTTGGTGATGTTACTTTTCTGTTGCGTATAATCCAATTTTCCTAGTGCATCATTAATTGAAATACCTTTTGTCTCTTTTTTGAGTGAATGTTCTTGTGATACAATTTCTGTATACATATTTTATGGTTGCAGATATATGTGGATTTCTATGAAGATAGTATTTACCTGTAATTAGTTTTTTAACATGATAACAAAATCCTTAGCAGTATATTAAATTAACTTCAAACGTGATTTTTTGTTTGTTGAGTTCATTAACTATTTCCCTTTACGCAGTTGTTTGTCGTCTATGCACTGTCATATAACTAGTAAAATGAAATACACGTAAATAAACAGGTCTGAGGGAAAACTAGTTCAAGTTATGCCTGAACGTGATTTGAACATAAAAAAACAAGTCTGACGGAAAATTGGTTCACGTAAACAAACATGTCTCAGGGAAAACTGGTTCAGGTGTATTTTAGTAGATTGTACAATAAAGTTCATGGATTTGGATAAGTTCGTATGAGAACATGTCTGATATATTTCTTTTGTATCTGTAGCATAGAAACGTATACAAAATCATGAGTTTGTATACGTTTCACACAATGATTCCATTTACATTATTTACAATGGACGGGTAGGTGTCCTCGTCTTGCTTGTTGTTATCACGACGTTTCGGCTGTAATACTCTGCAGCCTTCATCCTGTGTTGTGGTGGAATTTTGAACCCAACCCTTTATTTGACTTATGGGATACGCTGTTCTCATTCCTAAGGTATGTTGCTGATGTTATTTTTCTGTTGGTAATTGCCTGAGAAATTGTTACTTCAGTCTTCAACCTGATATCCAAACCAAATGCTTGGCAACATTTCCAAATCAGGGTGTTATATACTGCGGGGCAAACTTTAAGTGGGTAACGGTCGCAGCATAGTCGGCTCCTGGATCAACTGTATTAATGTTTTAATGTGGAACTGTAGCCAGCTCAGACTGATAGTCTGCCATTAGTTCGGTATCAGATCAGATGAACAAACCATTCCCTTCGAAGTGGTAGGTTTCAGTGATTTCTATAAACACACAGTAACATACACATATACGCATTACATGTCCATTATACACACACAAAAACACGCACACCCGCACAAACAAGCAAACGCACATATATATAATATGTATATATATACATACATATATATATATATATATATATATATATATACATACACACATCAGCTTTAATATATGTGCGTGTGTGTGTACATATATGTCTCTGTGTGTACACACGTCTCTCTACACACACAAACACCCCACCACGCTTGTATTTACATATATGTAAACATACATTTCTGAAATGTTCTTTTCTATTTTCCTATACATGCGCGCGCACGTGTGTGTGTTTGTGTGTGTATGCGTGCGTATGTATGCGTGTATGCACGTAACTGTGTACAATTGTGTTTGTAGTGTATGCCTGTGTGTGGGTGTGGGCGCTTTTTGTTTCAAATTTCAATTACTTCCTTTCCATCAGTAACCTTTACCATGGCCGTCTAGACCACCCGTCTATCTACCCCTACCTGTCATAACTCGTTATATTCATAATCAAAATGAGTCACATATATAAATACTATTATTATTATTATTATTTTTATTGTTTGAACATTTTTAAAAATCTTGTTATTGATATATTTTTCAGAATTATTATTTCGTTATCTTTCTCTGATTATTATATTTGTAATATTCTTCATTGTCGTTTTAGCAAATAAATTCATTTTCTTCTTCATGGTTTCAGTCCTCCTACTCGCTTCCATCGCCCTCATCTCCCTTATCCCGTTCGTCTGCTCCACCATCCTCCCCATTATCCTCCTCTTTTCTTCTTCTTCTTCTTCTTCTTCTTCTTCTTCTTCTTCTTCTTCTTCACTCATTCAGTCCTATTTCTGGCGACATTCAGTCCCATTTCTGGCATACCTGTTTTGTGGTCTGATGAGATCCGGCGATGGGGTGACAATGTTTTCTCGCAAAGAATTAGTTAAACTTACTGACAATCATATTGGATGGCGGTGCTAATTCGTCAGTACTGGATGTGAGTGTCAATAAAAGCAGTACCTTCAGATTTGTAACTGCCTTGTACCCTCAGGGACAGGACCACCAGCTTACTTTAGACGTCTAGAGTTCTTTCTGAGAACACCTCGTTCCTTACTACCGAAGAGAATGTACACAAAGAAATTGTAGAAGTCGATCGAAAAGAGGATGGAGAACCTAATCAGACAATTTCGGTCCTCTGGATTTCAATACTGATTGGATTTCAAGAATGTACCAATGTAGGCTTGGGTCACAATGAGTCATCTAAAGAATACTTATATAAAGCGTTCGTTAGGTCGGCAGATATAGATAGCGTAGCCTGCCTGCATTTTAAACTGGTCTGATACATAGACTATATATTTGTGATTTGCACAGTCGATTTAGATAAGACTCATAGACAATGACACGCTTATTGGAATTTGAACTTGTTTTTCACAACATAACGATGACAGGGGCCAGATTAGCGAGCCAGTTAAGGAGAAGTTGACGGGGGCAGTCGTCAATAACAAGTTATGGGGCACATCTAAAAGTGCAATTAAATATGAGTATTTACAAAAGCTAGTGATAGAGAGAAATAGACTAACGAGGGGACAGTTAACTTGAAGAGGTGATTAACAAAAGCATCGAAACACAAACACTAGAGGAAAGAATGACTGCAACTATTTTTCCAGTGCGAAACACGATAGATTCGTAGTCAGAGTTGAGTGCGAGGAAAATCCATTCAATCAGCAAGGGTAGTCACGAAACCGCAACGTGGCAACTCATCCAAAGACTTTTACTATTCGATTCTAAGGGGATGTGTGGGGTGTTCCAACAGCATTTTGCTTAACTGTTGGGAGAAAGCAATCGCCTACTGATAGTTATGTACTTCCTCGGTAGCTTGCTGTAGCCCTCAAAGGAAAACGCATGGTGCTGCAAAAATCTTATAATAGCAACCGAGGCACGGAACGTTGTGAGCGGCTGCACAGAGAAATTCGCTTCATATCGATGATTTTTCGAATGAACTTGTGGTTCTTACCACAATATCCACTGTATGCAACCAGCTACAGACAGATAATGAAATGTGTTATAATTGAAGTAAGGGAAACCGAGTTTATTCAGCGATGTACCTTTTGAAAAGTCACCTGACGAGACACATCTGCACCGAATGATGCACTACAACCAGCTGTACAATATCTCTTCCGTGAGGGATCTATGCGAGACCGGTCGAAATAACCGTAATAAAGAATCTCGTGAATTCTGTTTTTGCTTTCTTTCCTTCTTTATATACTCGACGAACTCAAAGGAATTCCTGGAATAAAACCAGTGGCACTTAATTTCTTACTGCTGATGACATTAGGTAGCCGAAGACAGTGAACAAGCTTTAAACGGCATATTAGCAGCTGTATAACCAAGTTTCAAATAATTACATATGTATCTGTGTGCCCGTGTTTGTTCCGCCCCTAGCACCATCACTTGACAACCGATGTTGGTGTGTTTACATCCCTGTAACTTAGCGGTTCTTGAAAAGAGAGCGATAGAATAATTACTAGGCTTACAAAGAATAAGTCCTAGGGTCGACCTGTTCGACTAAAGGCGGTACTCCAGCATTGTCGCAGTTAAATGACTAAAACAACTAAAAGAATTAAAAAATATCTATACATATATTGTTATGTTAAACTATCGTATGTCCAAATTTAGCGAAATGTGTTTTTTTTTTCAATATATATTTTTGCTTGCAATAGCCGGTTCCTTTGGTCAAGCTATCGTATCTCCGCCTGCTTCAGATGCCAAGATATCAAAAATTGTTTAAGTGTAGCACAACGATTTTGCTATGAAATGGTAAAACAGTTTTATTCGTTTTCTGAAAAACCAACGCTTTGGATATACGACACTTTTGCATAATAGCAACGACATATATATTCGTTCTTATGCTTCGTTATAATAAAAACAATTTTACATTAACATGAAGAGTTACTCCATAATTTTGTACAGTTTAAAATTATTCTTTAACAAGAAGAATATCGTTTAGTGAATTCGAAGTTTCAACTA
>NC_142934.1:107735389-107757889 GCF_046866305.1 Octopus bimaculoides | reverse complement strand
CCATGAAGGTGCATGGAAGATGTAATCATAACCTCGGAGTTTCTGCATCAGTTTGTCTTCTGTTACCAATGCTCTTGCTAAGGAAATGGGACTTTGATGTCTTCAAAACAAAAAGAAGGATGGTCAAAAAACAAAGTAATGATAATTCCTTAAAACGCTCTCATATGCAGCAGATTTAACGATTATTAAGGGCCAAATAGTGAAAAGTTAGGGACCTTCTCATTGAGTCAAAATATTTTATGTATTGCAGGATAAGTGATGTTTCCAGCAGGGTCCTGTATGATAGACACCTATGTTTTTCTTTTGATAATGCCTATGACATGATTGGTAAGTGCCGTCTGGGGTTTAAACCATTTGAATAGCGAGGAGGTATAATTCAGTAGATCATGAATTTTAAAGGGAATTACTTTCCGAATGAGTTACATTTCACTATACGCATACACATGCACACACAAACACACACACACACACACACACACAAACGTACAGAGATACACTCATATATAGATTGTTGGATATATGTAAAAGAGTGTGTGTCTGTGTCTGTGTGTGCGTCCGTGTGCGTATGTGTGTATTTGTAGAACGACATACAGAGTTACTGAGCGATCGATAGTGAAACAAATCGATAGACAAAGAGATTGATGGACATATTACAAAACAGATTACAAAACAGATAGAGGTAAACTAGGAGTCAAGCAGACAGACAATCGGATATTTAGGTTGAAGTATATCTACATCTCTCTCTCTCTCTCTCTCTATATATATATATATATATATATATATATATATATATACATACATACATACAAACATATATACACACATATATATATATATGTGTATATATATATATATATATATATATATATATATATATATATATATATATATATATATATATAGGCAATCAATTAATTGAATGATAAATATATATAAATACGGATCGATTTATCGCTCGATGCGTATATAGTTGAGTAGATAAATATATATATTTATATATATATATATGTGTGTGTGTCTGTCTGTGTGTGTGTGTATAAGTGTGATGTGTGTGTATAAGTGTGAATGTGTGTCTGTGTACAATATATTTAGAAATATACTTCTCTATCTATATAGACCATTAGACGAATAGATAAAGGTATAAGAATGTGTGTGTTTTATACGTAGATTCATATATATATATATATATATATATATATATATATATATATATATATATATAGAGAGAGAGAGAGAGAGAGAGAGAGAGAGAGAGAGAGAGAGAGAGAGAGAGACTGAGAGAGAGAAGGAGAGAGGGGATACAGAGAGAGAAAGAGTTACAATAACGGACACATACCTGGGCAAATAGATAAATAAAATAAATTAATAAGCAGATAGCTGGATAAATATATATATATATATATATATATTCATGCATACGGGTTGATGAAAGCTGTTAGATACCAAGCCAATGATACAGAAAGGATGCTAAATACAGTGAGATGAGCACATAAGCAGACAGACTCACTCACACATACACATAAAGATATCTATAAATGTGTATATGTATACATACATATATATATATATAAATGTATATTCATATATATATACATACGAATACACACATACTCATATATGACATGAACAGATAAGAACGGGCGATGTCCTATGTTCTGTGAAGAAAATCATACAAAGTAGAGATTGTTTGATTGATATGATAGCGGCGACACTTGCAGCGGTTCGATACGAACCTTCGTTTCAAGGCCTGCTAACCTTGTTACCAGCAACAATAGGGATAAATCACTTTGATATTTTCAACCGAGAAACTCGGCAATGATCAATATTGGAAGAGAATAAGATCAAAGTGGCTTTAGACATTGCATTGTTTACACCAACCATGTGACACCCGTTTTAGTTTTTTGATTATTTTTTTTGTTTTTTCTATTTGTTTTTTTCTTATTTTTCTTTCTTGTCTCTATATACCTTTCAGTACAAACATATGGAAAAAAAACGCAGAAGAAAAATAGATGTGCAGCAATAACAACAACAGAAATAAAACCGGAACTGAAGCAATAAAAAGAAAACAACAATGATGAATAATAATAATAAAAATTTACAAAAACGACAATAAACAAAGAAGAAGAATGATAATAACAGTAGCAAATATCATTGCTACCCACAACTAAAACAACGACATCACAATCACATTAGTGACTGCTTAAAAATATATGACTAAACGAAAATATCTTAACAAAAACAAAGAGCAAAAAATGACAATAATCATACCATTTGTGAAGCAAATCCATACACCTACAGTTAATCGAAATTTATAACAACAACATTAACGAGAAGCAGTCTCAAACACTCTCCAAGAATCAATGTTACTTTCGTAGCTTCTTCTAAAACCTCAAATGTGGTGATGATAGTCATTAAAAACAACCTTCTCCAAAATCTTGAATGCCAATTGCTCCTTCTGACCGTTGCATTTCATTCCTATACGATTGAATCTTAACTTTTATAACTTTTTCATGGCTTTTCAATGATCACATGTTATGTTAATAACTCTTTTTTTCACTCATGTCTTTTTAAATTTTTAAATTATTTACCTCGCTTTGAAATCTTTGGATTCTCCGTTTCAGGGCATGTTTCCATCAATCAGGTTTTAACGAAAGTTTTGTCCGTTTCATTTTTTCTTTTTTTATACTTGGTTAAGTTTCAAATGTTGGAAAATGGGTCCCGAATGATCTCTCTGCAGACAATCGCAAACACAGTATCGATTTCTGTAAAACATTTTGATCTTGTGAGCTGTAAATTCTTATTTTGAATAAAGTCATTGCTAGAGATACAAAAAATGGATACTTTACTATAATATTAAACGAAAGCGTCAGAGGTCCAGCTATGGTGACGAGCCAGTTCAGCACCCCAGAAATGGCCTGAGTTCAAAGAAGTTTCTTCTAAGCGTATGGTAGGATGTGTGTAGAATAATTCATCACGAACCGCTAGAGAATAATCAAATAATAACAAACGATGTATGTAGGCAACACGTTTGAAAGTATCTTTGCAACAAACACGTCCATCATTAACGGAAAGAACAGGAGTCACACTTCATCATGATAACGCTTGATTTCACACTGCACAAAAGACCAAAATCTCCAAGAAAAATATGCCTGAAGCATTACGCATCAGTCAGAATATTCTCCGTTCCTCGCACCTACACATTACCATTTCTTTTGAAGTTTACAAAATCATTTGAGTGGATTAAGAATAACTCGAAGAATAGAAGTCGAAAATTAGTTAATTTCTTTTCTCACTTCTAAACATAAGAAATTTTATGAATATGGCATTTAAATGTACACTGACAGATGAAAAGAGGTCATAGAGAAGAACGATGACTATATTAAAGATTTAATAAATCAGATATTGTTTTTTTTAAATTCTTTTATTGAACCTTTAAATCAGACAGAACTTTCGTTACAGCCTGATATTTTTTATGTTCTCTCAGGTTTTTTAAATCATATTTTCACTGTTAATTTTGATCAGTATTTCTTTGTCTCTACTTTTTTCTATCTGAAATACGCTTTCGGCACCCTTGCATCATCTCTCCTGTGTTTATGCATCTCTGCCTACATTTTATTGAAACTGATGTTACCGATTAATGTTTATTATGTAGTGTATCAAAGTGTTATACCTCTTTCAACATCTTTTAACAGATCTGTCTCACTTTTTTCAGATTTTATCGATATCATTCCAGCAATTTTACCGCTCTCGCTTTTCTCTCCTCACCCTTTCTTATGCAAAACCTTGTTGGCTTCCTTTTCCTACATTAAATTTCTATAATTCTTCGTAAAACCTGTTTACCTAGTTTTTTTTACTATATTTTCAACGTCTATTATTATAATTTCTATTGTCGACATGCTCCGTCTGTTTTTTTTTATATACTATAAGAGCCCTTGCCTATAAATTTTCCTTAATAGAAAATAAAGCTATTTCCCCTACACCAATGCATAGCAATTTTATTCAAATTTTATTTATTTGATATACAAGTTTCCATTTTTAATCAACATCAATTGCATAATCAACGAGAATTTGTTAAATTCCAAATGTCACAATTCCTAGTCAAATCATCTTTAAATATATCTGATTATCCACTAATTAGTCCTCACTGGACAATTTAAACTCATTGTAAACCATTTTGTTCAACAAAACATTTCTGTCTGATGACAAGTAAAGTGAAACTCAGAGTAAGTTTTGGGGCAATTTTCAGCACCAATAAAACACTATGTATGTGTGTATGTACGAGTGGGGGGGGTGAGTGAGTGTATTGAAATATAGAAAGCAGACGAACGCTCGAGATGTTCTTAATCCATTTATATCATATATATATATATATATATATATATATATATATACTCAGACATACACGCACACACAGTCACGAAGATACACAAACAGACAAGCACACAAACACGCATATACACGCATGCATAGATAACCACTTCTTCTGAGCCGCTTGCGAGTGTCTTTTGAAAAGCAATGATAACAGTGAGCAAATGATATAAGAACATCTCTATACCTGTTATTATAAACTAATTTTTATAACAATAACAGTTTGATAACATTATGCATGTTCATAGTACGTTGTTTCTACTATTTCCATATACACACATATATGTGTTGCCTATACGTGTTGGGTGATTGTACTTTTGTGCGAGTGCATATGTTTAGAAATTGGTGTAGATAAATATATAGAATATACAGAATTAACTTATTACACAGGAATAGAAGTACGAACGGCCACAAAGAAATCACTATGGATGCTGGACATAATAAAACTTTCAGAAAACGGAAAAGTTTAGGATTATTATAATAATAATTTAAACGTTATTTTTGGAATTATGAAATTGTACTGAGTCAAGTATGAGTTCTATTTAAAAGGGGGCTAAAAGGAAAATGAGAATGAGAGGATGTTGAATAGGAGTTGGGGGTGAAAGCGAAGGAAGCTGAGGAGAATAAATGCAAGCGTATATATTAATAGGAAAGATCGGTCAATACGGGCAAGTTAATAAAGAAAAAAAATGTATGATATATATATATATATATGGATGTGTGTGTGCGTGCAGGTATATAAATGTTTATTTTTATAAGGCTTCATCTAAGAAATATACAGGGTGGGTTTAGAAACTGGCTTTCATACTAACATTACTCATACAAATCCTTATAGACACACTGTCATACAAATATATATTCACGTTCATATCTTTATCGTCTTCCTCTATATTATCGCCACCGACTCCAGACGCCATAGAATCCTCTCCTATACAACTATTGTACCACTACTACTATTCTTTTACTCTTTTACTCTTTTACTCTTTTATTTGTTTCAGTCATTTGACTGAGGCCATGCTGGAGCACCGCATTTAGTCGAACAAATCAACCCCAGGACTTATTCTTTGTAAGCCTAGTACTTATTCTGCCACTCCTGCGCCTAGCTACTTACCACACAGCTGCTCCTGCGCCTAAAAGTATCAACATATTTATTATAACACTGACCAAACTGAGGGTAGTTATCATGATAAGGATAATGATGATGAATTCAACGATATTTGTCATCATCATCATCATCATCATCATCATCATCATCATCATCGAGTTGTTGTCGTTGTCGTCGACATCATGGAGATATTAGAATTTGTTATTTTTGTTTTATTAATAAGAATCATCATATGCTGTGTGGTAAGAAAAATGCTTCCCAGCCACGTGGTTCTAAGTTCAGTCCCACTGTGTAGCATCTTGGGTAAGTGTCTTCTACTACAACCTCAGCCCGACCAAAGTCTTGTGAGTGGATTTGGTAGACAGAAACTGGAAGAAGTCCGTCATATATACGTGTGTGGGTGTGGGTGTGTGTGTGTGTGTGTGTGTGTGTGTGTGTGTGTCTGTGTGTGTGTGTCTGTGCGTGTGTGTCTGTGGTGTGTGTGTGTGTCTCTGTGTCTGTGTTTGTCCCCCGCTATCTCTTGACAACCAGTGCTGGGGTGTTTAAGTTCTTGTCACCTAGTGGTTCGGGAACAGATATCGATATAACAAAAACCGGACATAGCAACAAATAATCATAGGGGGTGGGGTCGATTCGTTCGGCTAAAAATTCTTCAAGGCCGTTCCCCAACAAAGCTTCAGTCTAATGACTGATACAAGTAAAAGAAACAGATCAATTACCATGAACATCACCAGCATCATCATCATCATCATCATCATCATCATCATTATCATCATCATCATCATCAATAACCAATTAGTAGAATCCCCTGACCCGCCACCATACCGACTACTAACCGCTACCAAAACTCTCGCTAACACCACCATCAACAGACCCGCCGCATATGCAAACAACAACTCAACCCCAATCACCATAAACGTTAATAACAACCGCTAATACGATAACCGCTAAACCCCATCAGCCCCGCCGCCGCTATTGTCCATTATAGAAACCAATAAATCCATCATTAATACCACTGCCATGCTCCCTCCCAGTAATCATTAACATCGCCATCACCGCAGCACCAGCACCACCACAGCCACTGCCATCCAATGACAACCATTTGTATAAACACCAATAACTGTCCTTGCTATCATTAACAAAATAAACCTCACCATTTCTATTTTAACCTTTCCCCTACTCTCTCATCTCTCTCGACCACTGGCCTCTCCGCCACAGCCTCTACCATCACCCCAACCACTACCATCCCACACAACGGAGACGACGACCACCATCACGGCCACGACTTCCATAGCCACTAATAACTACACTCACTATCATTAACAGTATAACCGCTGCTATTAACCAGGAACATAACTACCGTGATCACTTTTCCCACCCGTTCACCACCGCAACCACAACCAACACCACAAACATCACTACCGCCATTGACAGACAAACGCCAACATCATATTTCAGTGCTTTCCGAGCGGCTGTATTGTCTTCTTGAATGAGCTCGAAATTCGAGAGTAAAAGCGATGGGCGATTCCACCTGAGAACGGCATTGGCCAGCCATGTTGAATGTTGTAGAGAGATTAATTAATTGTCATTGACACATCGAGAACTTTTAATGATATTATGAATATCCCAAATGTAGTTTCATATATCCATTAATGTCAATCTATATACCCAAAATCTCTCAACCTCTCCGCCTTTAATTTTCTCGCCACGTCTCTCGCTCTCCCCTACTTTATCACTTTATATCTTCGTCTCATTCTATCTTTGTCTCTTCCTTTATCACTCCCCAAACGATATAAATTGTAAACTAAATGACATCTTTCAGTTTACCAATGAATTCCACTCTTTCGTTTTCACCCTCGTGTTTCTCTTCTTCTCTCATCCGCTCTCTCCCTCTCTCTCACTGTCTTTCTCTATCTCTCCAACTATTCCTCTCTCTGTTTCTTTCTGTATGTTTCCTGATTTTTCAAATTCTCAATATCTCTTATTTTCCCACCTCACTTTATGACTCCATTATTCATCTCTTCGTTTCACTCTCTTTATATTCTTCTTTCTGCCTAGTCACACTCTCCTTTTCATCTTTCTCTATTCTTTCTGCTTCCCCCCCCTCTCTCTCTCTCTCTCTCTCTCTCTCTTTATTTATTCACCTTTCGTAGCTTTACTTCTCTGTTATTCATTCTTTCCTTCATTTTCATCGAAAACCAAATCTGCCTATCTATTTATTTATCTATCTGTCTCTCTTTCCCCCCCTCTCTCTCTCTATTTGTCTACCTACTGATCTATCAATCTTTTCTCTTCCACTCTTCCCTTACCTCACACACGCGCGTATACGAATGCATTGGCACACAAGTACAAACACTCACATAGTAGTAGTAGACACACATAGACACAAACACAATATCGACTTGCGATTAAAACTAATAACCGTATGTGTTGATAAACTCTCTCTCTCTCTCTCTGGCCTTCTCTCTCTCCGTTATCTCTCTCTCTATCTATCTATCTATCTGTCTCTCCCTATCTATCTATCTATCTATCTATCTATCCATCTATCTATCTGTATGTCTGTCTTTCTATCAATTTGCCCATCTATCTATGCCTTGCCATGCTATTCTATATTATCCAACTATCTGCCTATCTCGGTGGCTTCCAATTCAAACAAGCTGTCGCCCTCTTTCTCTGTTACTCACCTACTATTTCTGTTTACCGACATCCCACCCCCACCCCCTTCATTGGCTGATTTATGATGTTAATGTGGACCAAACATGTTCCAGCCACATTCTAATCTTCAATAAAAGTCTTCTGGGGTAAGGAAATTCTCAATACAAGCGAGAAGCGATTGCAGAGACACACACAAACATAAACACACATGCACACACATAAACACACACACACACACATACACACCACACGGCGCACACACAAGGCACACCTACACGCACACTCATACATACACATGCACAAGCGCCAAATACGCAGACAGACAATTACACACCACACATACACACGTACTTGCATGTACGTATGCTTTTATTGTCAGTATGTAAACATACGTACTTACATGTATGTATACGTATGTGTACGTATAAATATATATTATATATATATATATATAATTTTCTATCAGACTATCTAGTTTATGTGTGCGTGTATATATATATATATATATATATATATATATATATATATATATATATATATATATATATATATATATATACATATATATACACGCACACATAAAATAGATAGTCTGATAGAAAATTGCCGAGTAAGTTGGAGAGTTAAAAGTCGTTAAAGGAAATTCCTGTTTCCAGATGTATCAGTACATTTATTTATGCTCGCTCTTTCCAGTTAAGTAACCAAGTCGAACGGATTGCATGAGTTAATGTACAAAAGTGATAAATTCAATTTTATGACTCTCCGGAAGATTATTTGTCATAAGAAATTTTGAGAAAACTTGCTTGATATTAAATATGCTGCCCATATTTTCCGATTTATGGAACTCTCAAAAGAGCACAGAAGGATTGATTGTAAGAATGGAAATTAAATCGCCCTCTCACAAAGTTTTGGAACTTCCCTTGGTTCCTCACAATATCGTGTTCAGTTTTAATGGATTTGTTTATGGAATCCTCGATGAGTTTTCAGTTGTCTTGTTTTAGTTGTTATTGCTATCGTCATCGTTTTTGTTATTGTTGCTTCCGTTTTTGTTATTTATCGCCAATGTAGCCATGGTCGAACAGACATACGATCAAAGACAGTCTAATTATGGCCATCGCAACTGTTCTGTTGTCAGATAAATTTGTTCGTTTTCCTCATCTTCATTTCAGGGCCTGCTAGTGCTATTTGAATTTTTATGAAAGAATGTTTGTACCAGAACGCTTTGTTTATCGTTTTTGAAATTTGAATAAATCTTATCTCTTTTATGACATACAACGATGGAGTGTCAAGTAGAGAAAATACGAACGAATTGATCTGACAGCTATTATTTTACATATTCGAGATCCCATTGTCATCAATATGTTGTTCATTCCCACCGAGGTCGACTTTGCGTACTGGCTTTGTGACAAAGTTTGAAATCGACTAGGCCCCTACTCCAAACTTTCGGGCCTTGTGCCTCGAATAGAAAAGAATATGTTGTTCATTTATTTCTTAAGACTGCAGGATGTGAGGTGAGGCTGTCTTGCTTTTGTTACTGGCAGGTTGAAGGCTCTGAAAATATAATTTTAGGATTTAGAAAATCATTTTAATGCTTCATTGTTTTCATTAAAATGCTGTTCATAATTTCGTTATACACAAGTATAATTAATAAATCAAACAAATTGGTACTTTATTATAGGTTTCCGAAATTTTTAACATTTAAATAGATTGTTTAACACTTTTCATGCGAACTACGCCAATAATTTTATGTTTGATATGCAAAAGAGTGACAAGCATTTGACGTATAGTAGCTTTTTCGAAAAGCGTCACACTTGATCTGTGCGTTTGTGTGTGTGTGTGTATTAAAATATAGAGAGCGTGCGAACGCTCGAGATGTTCTTAATCCATTTATATCATGAAGTCCTCTACATACGTTTCGATGGGTGCACTCCAAAATGTCCGGCTGGATAAATAATGGTCAAAAGTGCATCAATCTCTTCAGCGTCATCGCTGCTGAAAAGTTCCTGGATTTAGACGTAGCGTCAAAGGCCTATTAGGAGGCCCAACTTTCCGAGTTCTTTTACGGGGTTGAGAGAAAGCTGGAGCACTGCTGCAATAAGTGTGTGAATCTGAGAGGGGAATGTTTTGAATGAAATCATAATTAACAGATCCTCCTTTATTTTGTTTTACCCAAAGCCAGGAAGTTTTCAGCAACCCCTCGTATACTTGTAGTGAAGTCCATTCCGATGCAATCAATTCGACTACGTTTCCAACAGAAGACAATTTGATATCTTGATACACAGCTTTCTGCTGTAGCAACCCATGAATTCTAGTGTCTAAACCCCGTATTCTCTCCCCAGTCTCTGAAAAGGAAATAGACGCTATGCATCTTCCTGTGAATATATCATGGCTTTTATAATATCATATTCATATATTATGGCGGTGAGCTGGCAGAATCGTTAGCAAGTCGGGCAAAATGCTTAGCGGCATTTCGTTCGTCTTTACGTTCTGAGTTCACATGCCACCGCGGTCGATTTTGGCTTTCATCCTATCAGGGTCGATAAAATAAATAACAGTTAAACAGTGGGGTCGATCTAATCGACTTTATCCCCTCCCTCGAAGTAGCTGGCTTTGTGACAAAGTTTGAAATCAATGTTTTAATCGTATTTCAAGCTATTTTAGCATGGCAATTAGCAGAAAAAGTGCAAGAACGTCATTACCTCCTATGAAACATTCCATGTATCACCCAGAGAATATCTACACGGTCACTCAATCTTCTAAAATTAACCGCTAAATTGCCAATAACTCACGTCCTTCGATCTTAAGAAAACGACCATTTCCTATATATATATCAATATACATAGATTTGTTTTAATCGTCCGTGATTTGTGTACTTTTAATGTATATAATTGAATTCAACAAAACTTTGCACCCGCCTACAAATTGCTTATTTTTGTGTATACATATCCTACTACAGTTCTTAGTAAGCTATGAATGATGAATTTGGTATCTGTGCCTCATGATATGATGAAAAAATTATCCTACAGTAGGATGATGTTATTTATAGGCCAAATATGAATGTCAGCAATGGACGAATTCATTTGAATAAGAATTCTTCCGAGGCAGTTACCGCGGCGATCTTCCCACTTTTGTGTGTAATTCAACATGTCAACCATGTTAACCATCGTCGTCGTCGTCATCATCCTTATGACAACGACGACGATAACAGCAACAACAATAATGATAATATTAACAACAATAAGTTTGCTACACTCCTATGAGATATTGAATAGAAGAAATGATATCTGGAGGGGAAAGATTAACAGATGCACAGGTCAGAAGCGTAGTATGAAAGAATTTATAATCTCTTATAAAACAAAGCAAAGGAAAGGTATTCAAGTCGACAGAAGAAAAGTGAATCGTCACATATATAAGGGTGATTTAAAGGTTCACGGCAAAGACAAATACCAACTGAATTTCTTAGTGCAGACCATATGAATACGTAATTATTGACTTTCTGATCTCATTCGGAATCAAGTAATGTACCATGATGGAAAGGAACCTGGCAACAATCATTAAACCAATTGGAATTGATCTGCCTCATGGTGAAAACAATTTTTTTAGATGTAGGGGAAGCAGATATATCTTGGAAATATTGGAATTTGATAAAATCAAAAGTTCAGAAATGAAAGAATAACCTCAACAAATGTTATTTCATATTGTGGTTTATTAGGTCTCAAAATATTTTTACTAATTTTATTTACTTTGCTCACTTTTAGCGAAATTAATAAATCAATAATCAGGGCCTGCTAAAAGGCTTTGTGTTATATAATGGAACATAAGGATGGTGAGGCGCGAGGTGATGTAGTTTGTAATCTAATTTAAATATAAAGGTTAAATAGTTTTTACTTAATTATTGATTAGGTTCCATAGATTAAGGTAAGTTTTTAACACATTTTTGTGATTTTGCTGAAGTAAAAAGGAAGTTTAGTTCCTCTGTGCTTTCTAAACATATTAATACTTTTAACTTCTTAGAAAATGTATATCTTTGGTACTACGATAATACGTCAGTTGAATACATAATGTTTTTTTAAATTTTACTCTATGTTATCATTTTGAGGAATTCAAAATCAAGACTTTGAAGATTTTAAAGTGTTCCTCAGTCCGATGTGTTTTCACAAACGTTGCCTTCCACACGCACATACATGCTCTCTTATACACACGCACGCGCACCTTCGCTTTGGGATCACCAATACTTTACTATCTCTCCTTCTTCCTAGCTCTCCTGTGTGACCCCTCTGTCCGGTATTCACCATGATAGATCGCTAGCCACTACAAATTCCTTATTTTTCTCCTTGTTTCTTTGTTTCTTTCTGTGGAAGAGCGTAGGCTCGAAACGTTAAAGACATTTTCACTTCCCGAGTGTTAAACTAATACATCTGCTTGTTGTCTACACCATCTGTCTTCGTCTTTTGTTTATATATATATATATATATATATATATATATATATATATATTTATTTATTTATTTATTTATACACACACACATATATATATATATATAATGTAAACATCTCCTCCAAGACAATTACCGCAACGAAATTCATCTCATATTTGTGCGTGCATGAACGTGAAAAGTATCAATGTACACAACTTCACTTTAAACATAGGAGCTCAGTGCATCTTTAATTTATTCATTACAGTTTGGCCAAGCATTGTAAACGCCAGAAAATTTGTAGCATTTTTATTTTCATAAACGATCACCAGTTTTTCTACACTATGAATAACGGATTCGGTGTAAGTAGATGATGAAGTGTAAGTTCGCGGAAAGAAATACGCTTCAAACCGCTGGTTTTAATTACACTCTAGATCTGATTATGAATGAAGTTCTACTCGCTGTTTTCAAGCTCAACAAAGATCTTCGAATTATGATTCCCTCTTCAGATTAAACATGTATGTATGTATGTATGTATGTATACACACACAGTGGGACAGAGAGATTCGAAAACGCAAAATATTCGGCATCACTCGAAAACATTTAATTTAGATAGAGAATATAAACAACTGTAAGAGACTCTATCCGTTTATATTCTCTATTTAAATGAAATGTTTTCGAGTGATGCGAAAATGTTTTGCTGTTTCAATTTTTATTTTTAATCTATATATCCACAGCACAAGGAGAAGCCACTTCTCCGATAGACAGTCTCAACATCACACTTTCCAGTTGCAGTTCAAACCGGAATATTTAGTGGCAAACCAAACTGAGCACTTATAGTACGTATCTACTACACAACATCAGTTGCCGAAAACGCTTTATAAATTCTCTCTCTCTCTCTCTCTCTCTCTCTCTCTCTCTCTCTCTCTCTCTTCTCTCCCTTCCCCTCTCTCTCTCTCTTTTCTCTCCCTTCCTCTCTCTGTCTCCCTTCCCCTCTCTCTCTCTCTATATATATATATATATGTATATATATATATATATATATATATATATATATATATATATATATATATACATATATATGTATATATATATATATATATATATATATATATATATATATATATATATATATATATATACATACATACATTAGTATATTGAAGTTTATTTGCCAACATAACGTGGCAGTCCTGCATAGGAGTACGTTACTACTTTTAAAGCCCAGAAAATCATTTTTTCCAGCTGGTTTATTGACACATGGTCTGTGTCCGAGATATACTGTAAGGGGAATTTCTACTACCTTCTAGCCGTTGACAGTACCAGCAGACTAATGGTTTCTGGGTAATTCCTCTTCTTCGGTACTGGATAACCTCCTAGCTAGAGACAGCCGCCATCCGACCTTATAGTATATGCTTATTGAAACGACTGTCAGTCGCTGATATACGTGTGTGTGTGTGTGTGTGTGTGTGTTTGTGTGTGTATTTGTGTGTGTGCACGCGTTTGTATGTGTGTGTTTGTGTGTGTGTATGTATGTATGTATATATATATATATATATGTATATATATATATATATATATATATATATATATTTATTTATTTATTTATATATTTTCTCCTTGTTTTTCTCCTTATTCTTTCTGTTGAAGAGCGTTGCTCGAAACGTTAAAGACTTTCTCTATTCCCGAGCGTTAAACTAATACATCCTTTTGTTGTTTACACCACATGTCCTCGTCTGTTGTTGTTTTTTCGTAACTTCTCCCATATATATATATATATATATATATATATATCAAGGATACATATGCTCTTAAGTTTGCTTTTTGGATTTTGTGGTGCACACATTTCTTCGGGTCCGTCCCAGCATTACACATTCCTAAGTCATAGGCTCAATAAGAACGCTTTCCTGAATCCTATGGTGTATATATCCCTTCTTTGGATGGGCGCCAGTCCGTTGTAGGATTACTCAGTTTTGTCTGCTGAGTGGACAACGTGAATTGAAGTCTTTTACTCAAGAAGGAAAAACATCGCACGGTCCAGGAATCGCAACTACAATCCTATGATCATCAGTGAAATGTCTTAACCACTAAGCCACATTTAGAGACGAGACACACATAGATAATGAGAAACGAGTAAACAGGCAGACAAGCAGACGGAGGGACAGATAGACAGACGAACGGACGGACGGACGGGCAGGCAGGCAGACAGAAAGTTAGATAGAGAGATAGATAGGTAAGAAAGAGAGATCGAGATAAAGAGAGACAGAGATTTAGGACAGACAGACAGACAGACAGATAGATGGAGAGATAGATAGGAAAGAGGGATAGAGATCAAAAGAGAGAGAGGGAGAAGAAAAGACAGTCAGACAGACAGGTGCCAAAGACTCCCACGTATTAACCGTATTACAAATTTTACAGACGTGGTAAACTCGAAGCCATAACAGAAGACATTTTTCCAAAGTCTATGATAGCATAGACAACACCAGTTCCACAAATACAATTGTCACTTCTTCAATATCTCAATAGGTTGCATTAGGATGTTATGTTTTTTTTACCGAAATCCAACGCTGACTTTGTTTTCATATGTTAACATTGGGGTTATATTTTCATAATATACCAATATTTATTGTTATTGATGATTCTTTTATTCTTTAGGTTGAACTCGATTGATTAGCACAGTCACCGATACGCTTCAGTCTCTGGTAAACACTTGCGTTGTTTCCGCTCTGTTTTTCTGGTCTACCACTACTACATTGACTCTGCTACCCTGGGCTGGATTGATGGAGGTTAATCAGTCGTATCTCCTCTTTTGATTATCCTTGCTGCGCTGCCCAAAAAAACTGATGGCGTACTCATCATTATGTCCATTCGCTCCGTCTCCGAACGTCACCCATTAGGATTCATTTCCACTTACCCAGAGTTATTGATTTACAGTTTCAAGACGAATAGCTACGGCATCATTCTCACCGGATAGTGAAGGCCATAGTCATTGCTTGTCATATATATTGAATATTCCTTCCTTTGAACGTGCTTTCAGTGAGTCCGATGTGTATTTTCTGACTTTTCCCATGTTAAAACTACATACTACATTGGCTCAGTCTACATGGTATGTAACATTGCTAGAGTTACATTCGGGAAGAAGGATTTGCTTATTCACACAAGTATTAGCGTTTCTATTACTTATATCACCAGAGGTGACAATGTTTACAACATAGCACTTATTTTTACATTGATTATTTTACTAATGTTTCTTATTTGTTGTTGGGAAAATGTTTGCTTTCCAATACAAGAAAGTTTCTATGTTAGATGTTACATTTATACTGAAGAGAGGTGGACATATAATTTTCGCTTTCTATTTTCGTTGGTCTGTCTCTTCAGATTTTGTATGTGTCGCTATTTCTCATTCTATTCGTTTTCTTTTAATGCATCATTATATTAATGTGCAGCGCCATTCAATAATTCTTTTGTCGTAGATATGTCTACATACGCACACGCATACATAAATATTCACACGGAGGTAGATACGCGCACACGCCCCCACATACACACACATTCATGTGTGTGTGTGTGTGTGTATTTTTATACACTTGTGCGCTGTATGTGTATCGTTGGGATTTCGTCTCCTAATTGTCGTATTTCAGTGCACCTTTCACACTAATTAATCTTGCAACTATTTTCAGAGGATATTTTCATTCTTTATCTTCCCGTTCTCTCTCTCTCTCTCTCTCTCTCTCTCTCTCTCTCTCTCTCTCTCTCTCTCTCTCTCTCTTCCCTTCTCATTCTTTCTACTTTCTCTCCTTCATTGTGCTACATATACATAAACATACATTCTCTGACACACACACACACACACACACACATACGCTCACAACCCGACCCCTGCCACATATATATATATATATATATATATATATATATATACACACACGCACAGAGAAATATTATAAATACATTACTTATTAAAAAGGACAACACAATAACAATAAATTTTTACAAATAAGGTATATATATATATATATATATATATATATATATATATATATATTTGTGTGTGCGTAGATATATATATATATACATATATATATATATATATATATATATATATATATACCTATATGTCTATATATACATATATATATATGTACATATATATATATATATACATATACATACATATATATATACATATATATATATATATATATATACATATTTATATATACATACATATACTTACATCCATACATATTTTATGCACATGCACACATACACACACACACAAACACACATACATATATGTATATATACACATATATTGAAAACATATCGCGCGTGCGCACACTATTCTGTTGCGCTAAATTGATCAGTTAATGAAAGTGATTCATGTGGAAACCTTGATTGATAATTCGAGGCTAGCTTTACATGAAGGAAATGAGTCCTTTGAGATAGAATATTTTGTCTGTTCTTAATTGTTACTTTCATGACAATTACATTACTGAACATTGTACCATGTGCCCGTGTAGCTAGGAAGTAACCATGTGGCTTCACGGTCGATCTCATTGCACAGTATCTTAATAAAATGTTTTCTAGCTTCAGATCACTGCTATATGTGTGAAATGTGATATAGGTAGTTATACAGACGGAAGTCCATCATATCTATCTCTTTTTCTTCTCCCTCTCTACTTCTTTATCTATGTATCTATCTATCTATCTATGTATCTATCTATCTGTCTGTCTCTCCATATATCTATCTATCTATCTATCTATCTATCTATCTATCTGTCTCTCTCTCTCTCTCTCTCCATCTATCTATCTATCTAGCTATCATTCCATAATCTGCCTGTTTATGCATTCGTATGTATGTGTATCTCTCTGCCTCTCATTAGAGCGCCAAAGTCCATCATATTTATCTCTTTTTCTTTTCCTTCACCACTTTTCTATCCATCTATCTATCTATCTATCTATCTATCTATCTATCTATCTACCTAATTACCTATCTGTTTGTCTCTCTCTTTGTCAGTCTGTCTCTTTGTCTGTCTGTGTACATGTATATACGTCTATCTCTCTGCCTGTCAGTATACAGACGGAAGTCTATCATGTTTGTCTCTCTTTTTTCTCCCTTTCTATCTCTATCCAACTCTCTGTCTATCTATCTATCTGTCTGCCTGTCTATCTGTGTATGTATACGTCTATTCTGCTGTCATTTAGTCAATCTCTCTCTCTCTCTCTATCTATCTATCTATCTAAATTTATCTCTATCTAGTTATGTATCCATCACCAGCTAGCTATTTATCCTTCACTATCTATCTATCTATCTATCTATCATATATATCCACCTATCAGTCCTCTGCGTGTGTGAGAGTGTTTGTATGCATTTACATATTGGTGTAAATGCCTTGTAGTATTTATCTCATAATGGGAGGTAACCCTCTTGGCAGGCTGCAATTCTAGGCGAACACAATCAGACCAACAAAGTAGAGATCGTTGAAATAAATAATCGACGGAAATATGGGATGAATTCGATGTAACTGATGATAACTTGCGGAAGCGTCTTCTAACTTCGGCATCGGTCCATGACTGACTGATACAACTAAAAAATACAACTTCATTTCTGATTAGGAAATTTTCTGTTATAAATTCAGTTGGTGTCGTTTAGACTCATTTCCACTCAATGTCAAACCGCCAATCAAATTTTGACCGTTGACAGCCATCGTATTTTTGTCGTTTTGTTTTATCTAAATTTCTGCACAATTACTTTGTACAATGTTTTTACTTTTTCTAAAATCCTTTGAGTTGTTTGTGATGTACATTTTGAATGCGATGGCATAGAGGCTCTCATTTACTGGCTTCAGATGTTGAATGGCAGATTAACACTAGGCTAGGTGTGACTGCGCCAACTTTGCTTATTATCTCAGACACAGTATCTAGGACGACATTCTCCAACATGACCT
This sequence comes from Octopus bimaculoides, assembly GCF_046866305.1. NCBI lineage: Eukaryota > Metazoa > Mollusca > Cephalopoda > Octopoda > Octopodidae > Octopus > Octopus bimaculoides. The sequence goes on along the minus strand of NC_142934.1, from coordinate 107,739,395 downwards.
TACATTTTTAAGACTCGCAGTGTCATTCCAAGAGAGATAAGTAATGTCGATTTAGTTGAGTATTCGACTAATTTTGTTTTAGGGTCAACTTCCCAAAAGACTTGATCCAGCTCTTACAATCTCATCTTCTTTTAGATCATGTATATTAAAAACTACTTTATTTATAGTCATTTGTTATTCCTAAAGACGTCATAGTGTTGACGGGGATAATTTAGATGCCGGTGGAGTGAATACATAGACACTAACTCATTGCTTTGTGAGATATTATGTTCTGCCCTAAAGGAAGATTATATGTTTTCTCTAACACTTATGTTTGGTCTTGTCTCTCATAATCCTGGAATGAGAATTATAATGTCAGAGAAATTATGTTCATGAAATAGCTTTCCCCATAAGAAATATCAAATTGTTATTTACATCAGAAACTACTTATGAATAAATAAAACTATGATCACAAGAGTTCCATTTATGACCAGCTTGTCATTTTCTTGTTGTTGTGTGTATAGCTCACAATATCCCATATGTTATTTTATTTATTTATTTATTTATATATTTGTAGTTATTTAGACTGAGGTCAACCCCAACTGCGTCCATTTTCATTAATGGTAACCCAGTCATAAATATGTCCACCACTCTTCGGATATGGTGGCGGGATGTCCTTTTCAAGATGACAGAGTGTATATTAAGGATAATTGACTGATGATTTTCGTAGGGGCAAATGAGCTAGCAGAAATTTACGTATAACGACAAATATTCTACTTTTGTCGTGGTTACTTAACCACAAATCAATTTAACCCCGTTCACTCATGGCATCATGCACACGCACGCACACACACACACACACACGCATACACACACACACTCATACAAACACACACGTTGATACATGCATACATATATACATACACATACACACGACGTGCTTCTTTTCTGTTTTCATCAAGCAAATCCACTCTCAAGCCCGTGGTCCAGCCAGAGCCATTCCTCCTGGCCTTTGCCGTCCTGTCAATACCGTTGCATGTGATGCCATTAAATTCTCCGTTTATATCGTTGAAGTTCAAATCCTACATGAAAAGCGAGCCAGAAAACCACTCCAAAAGACCATAGTTCTAAGGTAGTTAGGACACGATTGGGAATAGGTGCACGTAACAAGGGTGACGAGAGATGGAGAGACGAGTGAGTTAAGGGTACATAAATGGAAAGATTTCGAGACACGTCAGATACGAGGAACAGCGGTCCTTGTAATAACGATAAAGAAGACATACGCAAAAAAAAAAACACACAAGAGAAGCAATCTCAAATACACATAGAGTATTTAACTTGTACTTTATTTAAGAAAATATGAAATGATTTCGAACATAAATTTGGCTGCTATTTTAAGTAGATCAGACTACGCAGAAACTTTCTCTTTTCTCTGAGGTACAAATGGCGTTTTTCCACTAATATATGGTGTTTCATCTCGGCTCTGATAAATATATTTCTTTGATGAGAATTATACAGTCAACGAAACTATGGCTAGGAATTAGAAAGCTATCTTTACATGACACACTGTGTTTTCCTCTAAGGTAGAATGTTTTATCTCGGCGCTGTTAAATTATTCATGTAGTTTTCTGTTTAAGTTGATTTATTCTGGTGCTATTTTCGGGGACAATTTTCTCCCATTGTTTCTTCTGTACACATCTCTTATGCACGGCGTATTTCGTTTACGTTTGCATAGATGTCCGATGTCCATTGTCTGTGCATATGTATGAGCGTGTGTATGTGTATATGTACGAAGATGTGTTTATGTGTTTTAGTATGCGTGAGCGTTTGTATATATTTATGTGTGCATGGCTATATGTATGTGACAGTGCGTGTGTGGCTATAATTATGCATGTGTGCGAAAAGACACACACACACATATATGTGTGAGTGTGTATGTGTGTGTATGTATGCACACACGTGCGCGCCCTACGCACACGCAAACACACACACGCACATACACACACATACACACACATACACACATAAGCGTGTAACTATGTCATTGGGTATTTGTGTGAGAGTGAATATGTATGTGAAGTACGGAGGGCTTTAAGAAGAGATAAAGAGAAAGAATGAAAGAGAGCATAGAGCTACAGAGAGAGAGTGTGTAAGAGATAGAGAAAAAAGACAGAGAAAGAGATAGAGATAGGGAGAGAGAGAGAGAGAGAGAGAGAGAGAGTTTGTATGCATGGATGTATAACTGTTTGTGAGAAATAAAAGAACGCAGGAAAATAGTGAGAAATATAAGCAAATTCGCACATCTTTACGTGCTTTCATCCTTATATATGTTAGCGCATGCGTGTGTGTAGGTGTATAAGCATCGTAGGAATATGCATGCATGATTGCGAGCGTGAGTGCATGCGCGTACATCTGTGTGTCGTCGAATATCTGTATCAGCTTTCTTTTCAATTCAACCATTTTTGAGTATGATCATTTTTCATGATTGTTTATATGCCTGTGCTGTATAAGTATCTATCTATCTATCTATCTATCTATCTATATATATATATATATATATATATATATATATATATCGCTCTCTCTCTCTCTCTCTCTCTCTCTATATATATATATATATATATATATATATATATATATATATATCATGTAACCTCGTGGGCATCGGTACCATTTTCCTCTTTCTCCGTTCTTCCATTCTCCGAACTTTCCATCTTTCCGACGAAGGGCTACGCCCGAAACGTCATACACTCTCTCTTTCCTTTCCTGAGCGTCCAATAATACTATCCATATCACGTCCTCACTTTGTTGTTTTTTTGTTTTTTTGTTATAGTTTTTTTGAACTATATATATATATATATATATATATATGTTCGTCTATCTATCTATTTGTCTATCTATCGATCTATTTATCTGTCTATTTGTCCTTTTTGCTTGTTTATCTATCTATCAGTTTATCTGTTTGTATGTCTGTCTGCCTCTCTCTCTCTCCCTCTCTCTCGCTTGTTATCTATCTATCTATCTATCTACCAATATCTATCTGTCTGTCTGCCTGTCTATTTGTCTGTTTCTCTCTCTCTCTCTCTCTCTCTCTCTCTCTCTCTCTCTCTCTCTCTCTCTTCCTCTCGCTATCTATCTACTTATCTATCTATCGTGTTTAATTAAATATGAATGTTTTCTAAAACGATGAGCAGTAATTGAATAATTCAATAACAGAGAAAATATTTAGTCTTGCGCACGCACGCACACACACACACACACACACACATACATACACACACATAAACACACACACACACACACACACACACACACACATACACAAACCCACACACACAAACACACACACACATATTTGATTATGGTTTGACTCTGCAGGGATTTGCAATGCAACGAAAAACTACTCAATACCGTTAAGTATTCTGGAGTAACATTTATTCCAAACATCGTGTGCGTCAATTGTTCCTAGAAGTTTCCCTCTTTCTCGATCATGCTACATAGGGTCTCAGGATAAGTATGGCTCCCATTCATGAAATGCAGATCGAACGCAATGCCTGCCATTTTGGACAAGTATCCTTTATTATGTCTTTTGTTCGGTTCAAAACTTGTGAGAAAAATGAAGGAGATGGAAACTGTTGAAATACTATCGGATGAATTGTACCTGTAATTTAAAAAGAATGGCCCTGGCGGGTGAACACTTCTTGAAGAATACGATCAAGATTTATCTGTGGAATACTCAGGCATTTACACTCTAAATTAACGAATATGTGATCTCATTGGTGGCATAGCTGAAACATTCTCTCTCTATTCTGATGGAGGTCCATTCAATGTATACACGTACATAGAATCACACACGTACACACGTACGCACAACCTCATATGGACACACATACTCACATATGCCCACATACACATGCTAATAGATGCACACATACTATACGTGTGCGTGTTGTGTCTGAGTGTGTGTGTGTATATGATGTGCGTCTATGTGTGAGCTAACCTTTGTCAATCTACTTACACTTTACCT
>NC_142934.1:107700389-107730389 GCF_046866305.1 Octopus bimaculoides | reverse complement strand
CGGTAAATTTCAGAAAGATGAGCGGTAAATCTCAGAAAGATGAGCGCTAAATTTCAGAAAGATGAGCGGTAAATCTCAGAAAGATGAGCGGTAAATTTCAGTAAGATGAGCGGTAAATCTCAGAAAGATGAGCGATAAATTTCAGAAAGATGAGAGGTACGTTTCAGAAAGATGAGCGGTAAATTTCAGTAATGTGAGCGGCGGTAAATTAAGTACTATCAAGATATGAACTCCGAACGTGAAGAAATGAAACAAATTCGCCAATATATCTTGTTCGATGTTTCAATGCTTTAATCTTGAGTGATTGTTACATGATAACATCTTTTGGAATCTAATTTAAAGCGGTATCCAGGACACGGCTAATTGTTATTATATAGATACTGGAAGGATGTCGGCCATTGTAAAACCGCGGATTTTTCTCCTATCTCTAAATGTTTTCCTTTATGCCAAACTTAGAAATCAACAATATTGTTGGTAGAGCGGTTGAATGTAGTAGACTGGTAGAATCCTTAGAAATACTTTAGAGTATTCAATGCGCCTTCTTATGTCCTGAATTACAATTCCCACCAGGACCCACTTTGTTTTCTATCTTTCCTTGGTCAATAAAATACAGCACTAGTCAATTAATTCGTCGATTTAAGTGACAAAGCTTCCCCTTCCCAAATTCGTTGTCTCCGTTTGTTAGAAAGTGTCCTTAGTACAGAGGACAGTATCAAGTGCGCATCAAACAGACCCAAATGAATGCAAAACAAGTCTAAACTCTGTCCGTAGCCCAGTTAATGCAGAACTGAATTTACAAACTAGCCCTTTTACATCTTTAGATGTTCAAGAAAAGTACTTGTTTTTATTGCTTGCAGCATTTGTGATTACTCTTTTGCGCGATCTTTTTCACTTAAGTTGTAAACTATAGTTGAGCAAGACAATCACAAAATAAATACTGTTACCATAACAAACTCCTTTTTGTGAGATAAGTACAACTCTCGCCCCTAAAGAGGGAAGAGAGTTGTACAGAATTTTAAGACGAGTTTGATCTAAAGAGATATGATTAATATTTCCAAAAAGTCGGTCGACAATAGCGAGCTTTCTTATTCTTTCCTACTCAAGGCACAACACCCGAAATATTTGGGGAGGGGGCCAGTCGAGATTAGATCGACCCCAGTACGCAACTGGTACTTAATTTATGAACCCAGAAAGGATGAAAAGCAAAGTCGACATCAGCGGAGTTTGAACTTAGAAAGCAAAGACAGACGAAATACCGCTAAGTAATACTCCCGGCGTGCTAACGTTTCTTTTATAATCTAGGCACAAGGCCCAAAACTTTTGGGAGAGGGGCCAGTCAATTAGATCAACCACAGAACGCAATTGGTACTTAATTCATCGCCCCACGAAAGGATGAAAGGCAAAGTCGGAGGAGTTTGAACTTAGAAAGCAAAAACAGACGAAATACCGCTAAGCATTTCACCCGCTGTGCAAAAGTTTCTACCAGGTAGCCGCCTTAGAGCGAGTATTCTTATTGCTTCGTTCTTCGTTTCTGACTTATTTTTGAACGGTTGCTTGTGTTCGCTTACTACGTCCATTTGTAACGATGGAACCAGTTATTTTCTTTATGTGCGCAACTATAAATAGTATTATAAGTTACTAAATGTTTAGGTGTTGAGGACGCTATTCTTTTCGTAAAATAGATCTCGACAGTTTGACGTGCGTTCTACAGAAAGAAGATTACATTTTTTCATTAGCTAATTGTAACCACTGGCGAGGCTTATCTCTGCTAAACCTAAACGCATCTCAGCAGACTATAAGCAACCAACTGAATCAATACGTCACTAAGACACTAACATAAGTATCTTAGTAATGTATATGTAAGAGCTGAAACCTTTCTTTCACGATGTAGTATATCACTGACTCATTACCTAGTGCACCAGGCCGTTTTGAAATCAAATGAAGATATATAGCTGTCATTTCTAGCAGGTCCAGCTCTTTGATATGAGCAAAGATTTAACAAACTTGAACACGCATCTTTTTTTCATTTGTTGTGTTCTTAGGCAAATGTATCTTCCTTTTATACCATATTAGAGTGTAGATTAGGGAATGTGTGGTTGATGTTTTTTGCAGGATGAGTGATTACACGGAGGCTACCTGACTGATTTAGTCCCAGAACAGTCTTCATTGATTTGATATATCTATTATATGCTCCAGCCGTGAGCATCCTATTCATCAGTGACATTACCTCTTATACGCCCTTTTATTTAAGACGGTATTCGGGGTTGCTACCTTGCATAGTGAGGCAGTTTTTGCTTCGTTTCTGCCAAGTGTTGCTCGTATGCGTTTGTCTGTGGGTATCTTTTATAATCTACTTCTTTCGGTTATTTTGACTCTGGCCATGGTGGGGCACTACCTTGAAGAGTTGAACACACACAAACAAATACATGCACACACACACAAATGCATGCACACACACACACACATGCACACATGCGCGCACACACACACACACACACACACACACACACACACACACACACATAAGACTAAGTTCTTTCAGTTTCGGTCTATCCAAATCTACTCATAAGGCTTTGGTGCTACACAGTGAGACTGAACCTGGAACCATGTGGTTGGGAAGAAAGCTTCTATCCGAACGTTAAACTAATACATCCATTTGTTGTTTGCATCACCTGTCTTCGTCTGTTGTTTTTTTCTTCGTAAATTCTCCAAGATATATATATATATCTCCAATATATATATATATATATATATATATATATATATATATATATATAACTCCTTCCTAGCTCTCCTGTGTGACCTCTTTGTCCGGCATTCGCCATGATAGATCGCTAACCACTACACATTCTTTATTTTCTCGCCTTGTTTGTTTCTGTGTTCCTCTCTACGCAGGGTCTGTAGTAACAACCATGACTTTGAGGCTCAGTCTCAACTCATGGCTCGCTACTTCATCCCACGTGGATATCCCGTCACTACTATCCACACCGCCCTTGCCAGAGCACATTCCGTGGATCGTGCATCTGCTCTCTCTCCCCACACCCGACCCGCCGTCTCCCGTCTCTCGTTTCCCATCACCTACCACCCCACCGGTCACTCTTTGCAACACCTGTATTTGTTCGGATTGTCTTTGCACCGAGACTATCCGGACTCCCATTTGCGCCGTGAACAGGGATTAATCTTCTCTCTTCGCTCCTTTGCTCCACATGGGCTCAACTCTCCTCCCCTCTTCATCTAACCTCCTCCATCCCTCTCCCCTCTTCCCTTCACACTTACTTCCTCTCACCAACCTCTCCTCTTTTGCTCCGACTCTTACTTCTTCTCTTCACTCCTACTCTCCTTCTCTCTTCCCGTCACTCCTACCCACCTATCTCTTCCCCTTCATCGTCACCCCTCCTCGTATCCCACCCCACCCCTACACAATCCAAACCCACCTTCCCTATGCACCCCAACCCACACCATCCCGTCCCTCACACCCTCTCCCACATACCCCACATCTACCCCACCCTTAGCCTACCCACATACCCACATCTACACCCACCTTCAGCCTAATCCACACCCCACGCTTGCTTTTCCAACTCTCGCCTCCCCCACATCCCAACACCATCACACCACACCACACACCACTACACCATACACCACCATATCACACAACACCACATCACATCATACCACTACGCACACACAAGCACTGACCACTTCCCAGCCCCACTTCCGCACACCTACACATGCATGCACACATCAGGGTCACCAGCCCTCTTCCACACGCACATACATGCTCTCTTATATACACGCACGCGCAACTTCATTTTGAGATCACCACTACTTTATCTCCCCTTCTTCCTAGCTCTCCTGTGTGACACCTCTATCCGGCATTCGCTATGACAGATCGCTAGCCACTAAGCGTTCTTTATTTTCTCTCTTTGTTTCTTTCTGTGTTCTTTTCTGTGGAAGAGCGTAGCCTCGAAACGTTAAAGACTTTTTTACGTCTCGAGCGTGAAACTAATACATCTGTTTGTTGTCTACACCACCCGTCCTCGTCTTTTGATTTTTGTGAATTCTCCCTATATATATATATATATATATATATGTTATATATATATATATATATATATATATATATATATATATATATATATATATATATATATATATATATATATATATATATATATGTATATATATAGGGAGAATTCACTATATATATATATATACATATAGGGAGAATTCACAAAAAACAAAAGACGAGGACGGATGGTGTAGACAACAAACAAATGTATTAGTTTAACGCTCGGAAAGGGGAAAAGTCTTTAACGTTTCGAGCCTACGCTCTTCCACAGAAAGGAACAAATATATGTGTGTATGTATGTATGTATGTATGTGTGATAGAAGGGATGAGAGAGAAAGAGTATGCGCATGTGTGTGTGTTTGTGTTTGTGTGTAGTAAGCTTTATGTAACAACTTTGAATACCTACGTCATTGTATAAACGAAGACATGCATTTTATCGCGCGTTGTTGAACAGTACGCTTTCGAAACAAAACTGCTAACCACAGGGTTATATCTGTCGCTGTAAAAGAAGATAACAAAAGAGTCTTACCACACAACCATCGCTTGCGGACCTACCAGATACTACATTTAGTTGTATTAGTAAGTATAGACTCTGAATGTATGTATAGGAAACAAATTCCTATACGTGTGGATAATACTAAACTATATAATAGGAGGGGAATCTGTATAGTCATTGTTATGAGACAGGTTGAACTGAAAATGTATAATCGAGTTTACGTTTGCACTTTGTATGACTGTGTGTGTGTATGTATATACTTATGATAATATAATAGAATTAAGTTTACGTTTATAGATGTAGTTATTTGATTGGTTTCACTGAGGGTCTGGGTACCGTTTTGTGATGAATGTCAATGTCTGCTTGTGTGTGTTTGTGTGTGTGTGTGTGCGTATGTGTGGACACGCACCCACACACATGGACACACATTGATAAGCACATATATATTAACACGAGCGTATATGCATGTAGGCACATATATATATGTGTATACATTTATGCATATTTGTGTGTATATATATATATATATATATGTATATATATATATATATATATATATATATATATATACATGCGTATATGTGTGTGTGTGAATATATATATATATATATATATATATATACATATACAAACGTACACATCAACACATATACGTTTATATAAAACTTGCCCTCTCTTTCGCTCGATCTCTCTCTGCTCTCTCTTTCTCTCTCTCTCCCTCTTTTCCCTCTTTCTCTCTTTCTTTCGCTTTCTCTCTCTGTCACTCTTTCTCTCTCTGTCACTCTTTCTCTCTCTCTCTCTCTCTCTTTCTCTCTCTCTCTCTCTCACTCTCTCTCTCTCTCTCTCTACATTCACACGCACATACACAGATGATGTGTCATACAGTTTTACTTTGATAATACACCATAGAGCAAGGTGGCCGTGTTAAGTAATGATATTTGATTATATAATTCCGTAGTTAAGCTAGGTAACGCATCAACGTTGACTCTTCCTGACATTCCCAACATAGCAATTCTCCATCTCCTCCTCTGCTACCGCCCATGTCATTACCATGATCATTATCATCATCATCATCCTCATCATCATCATATTCCTCTCTTTTTTGTTGTTACGGTCAAGCACTAAAAGCTGATATAATAGACTACAGTATATACAAACACCTTTCTCTGAAATGCATCGCTTTGAACCTATGCTAGAGACCACTTATATAATAAACATTAATACGATATTAAATGGCAGAATCGATTGAAAGCTATGTAAAATATTTCGTCGTTTTTCTGAACGCCTGTCTATATATATTTTAGGTTCAAATCTCACTAAAGATGCCTTTACCATTGATATTCCTAGAAACGACAAAAAACCAAAAAAATACATATTGAATACGTATTCTGCCACGTCATCTGATGTGTTGTCTTGTGCTTAATCTACAAATAAAAACTATTGTCATTAATTATTACTGTTGTCGCTTTTTATTTTGCTTTGTTGTTGTTGTTGTTGTTGTTGTTGCTATTGTTGCTGTTGTTGTTGTTGGTGTTATTGTTCAGTCTCAGCCTTCATTTAACAGATTTATCATCAAAGTCCTTTCAGCCATGACTGTCACAACTTTGTCAGGAAGAGTGTAAGTAATTAAATAACTTTACTATTTATTTATTTCATTTGTGTATTTGGTGTAGTTTGTTATTTAACAGCAGCAATAACTGGCCCATTTCTGCTTTGTATTCAGAAACCTATAATCAATGGGGTTGGAGTGGTTTCCTGGTTTCTTTTGAAATATTTTCAGGTATACTACATCCAACTGAAAATATAATTTTGTAGAGAGTTAACGGATAGAGATTTCGTTTGAGGCAAATTCGGTAGTCATTTTTAGAAAATTCATATACTAGGTCGTATCTTCCTTTTCGTCCTATCCGTATTTCCTCTATTAACTGCAGTACTGGTAAGCTGATCTTTAACCCAATGTCGTCTCTGATACATCGGAACTAGGAGTAAACCATCGTGGCCGTGAATAACTTGTGTAATAATGTCTAAACTTTCCACAGAATCTTCTCTACTATTTTATTTTCCTTAAAACGAAAGGGTACGATTTGAGGAAAATTTGACTAATCTTTTTTAAAAGGCTGATTTCAAAATGGTAGCCTTACTCAAGAAGACACCTGTTATTTTTCCGTGTCTGTATCTTTGAATAATTTACCATAGGTTTACATGCTGCATCTCTTAATCCTTGAAGTGTGCAAACATAAGGATACACGCGAAATGCTTGGGAGTTAAAATGGACGATGTTACACAATAAGCAGAGTGACGGCCCTACAGTGAATTGGTTAAAAGACGTCCCTCTACAATAATTTATAAACTATTATATATATCTGATATTAATGTTTGATATGAAAACTAATACTATCCCTCGGGGTTCTTCGCAATAATCTTTGGGTCAAGTTGTCAGTAATACTAAACACATTTCAATGATTTAAGAGTGTAGGACTCTAACATTTACTGACCTATAGTCAAACAAAACGAGATTTATTTGTTTTTAAATATCAACCCATACTTACCTCTGCCAATGTATCCTCTATAACGTAACAGACGGCTCTCTACAATTGATTATACGCGCGCGCACACAAAACACACAACACACACACACACACACACACACTCACACACACACACACACAAACACGCTTACACACATGCACACACACAACCACTTCCCCAAATACACAGAAAACACACATACACACAACACACATATACACGCATGCATATATATATATACATACATAAAATACATATATATATAACACACGAGTATATATAAATATATACATATATATATATATATATATATATATATATATATATATATATATATATATATATATATATATCAATGTATACCTACATATGTTTATATGTATATAAATATATGTCTAAATATATATATGTGTGTATATATATATATATATATATATATATATATATATATATATATATATATATATATATATATATATATATATACATATTTGAATGTATATATATATAAGCATATATACAAATATATATGTATATATACATATATACGTGCATATATAAGTATATATACATATATATAAGCATATATATATATATATATATATATATATATATATTCTTTCTTTTATTCATTTACTTTTTCAGTCATTTGATTGCGGCCATGCTGGAGCACCGCCTCGAAGTATTTTAGTCAGACAAATCGCCCCCGAGACTTATCTTTTAAGCCTGGCACATATTGTATCATTATCTTTTGCCGAACCGCTAGTTTACGGGGCAAATACAGACACACACACACACAAAACATATACGACAGGATTCTTTCAGTTTCCGTCTAGCAAATCCCCTCACAAGGCTTTGATCGGCCCGAGGTTATAATGGAAGACACAGTAGTAGTAGTAGTAGTAGTAGTAGTAGTAGTAGTAGTAGTAGTAGTGGGGGGAGGGGTTGATGGGGTGGTAGTAGTGGCGGCGGCGGCATTAGTAGTAGTAGTAGTAGTAGTAGTAGTAGTAGTAGTTGCAGCAGCAGCGGCAGCAGTTGTGGTGGTGGCCGTAGTAGTAGTAGTAGTAGTAGTAGTAGTAGTAGTAGTAGTAGTAGTAGTAGTAGTAGTGGTGGTGGTGGTGGTGGTGGTGTTGATGGTGATGGTGGTGATGGTGGTGTTGGTGTTGGTGGTGGGGTGGGTGGGGTGGGTGGGGTGGGTGGGGTGGAGGTGGCAGTAGTAGTACTGGAGGTGGAGGTGGTGATGATATTAGTAGTAGTAGTAGTAGTAGATACAGCAGCAGCATTAGTAGTAGTAGTAGCAGCAGCAGCGGAAGCAGTAGCAGCGGAAGCAGCAGCAGCAGTAGTAGTAGTAGTAGTAGTAGTAGTAGTAGTAGTAGTAGTTTGATAGAGCAGAGAAGGTGCTTTACACTATTTACCATTAGCGAGATTTTGTATATAAATATGTAACGATTACTTCATCTTCACAAACAATTGCAGTTTTCTTGTGCTTCCTCCTTTCGTCTTTCCTTCCATGACCTCTCAGACGACAGTTCATACGCATTCCTTTGTAACCGTACGCTTCACGTTGATTAGGTCGACACTCACATCGCTCTTCCATTTCCATAGGGCTCTCAGTAAGTAGATGGTAGATGAAATGACTAAGGAGACAAAATGTCAACGTGAGCGACACTTTTTGAGTCTCTCTGATTAGTATGTAGTGAAAGAGGAACGACGAGTGATCACGTGAACGGGAAAGGTTTTTACGTCAGAGCGTCCCTCTCCTAGGAGAATGCTAAGACAACAGCTGGAGGGGGCTCACTCGAGTTGTTTATATGTACATATACACAAAGATATTTATAAATACATAAATATATAAATATATATATATATATACGTATATATATATAGTCGTATATATATATATATATATATATATATATATATATATATATATATATATATATATATATATATATATATATACGTATATATATATTCGTATATATAAATATACTTATACTATATTATTATAATACGCCATTGTATTGTAAAATAGCATGTTGTTTCGTGCTATTCTTTTGTAATGCAAATTTTCCTCATTCTGTTTCATACATCCAAATTTCTTCTGCTGTCCACATCTAATTTCTTCACTTAACCATCCACAAAACACATTTTTTCCAATATGTGTTTTGTATTTACACATTAATGTATATTATATTTCTGTAAGCTATTGCTTTATTCATTCGTTGATGTCTTTATATATATATATATATATATATATATATATATATATATATATATATATATATATATATATATGCATTTATTATATTTGAAAAAAGTCGTCTTCTTAGAGTCCATTGAAAATATAACCACATGGCATTGCCTTAAGGGTATGGATATAAATATATATGTATATATATATATATATATATATATATATATATATATATATATGCATATATATTATATATATGTATAAATATATATATATATATATATATATATATATATGTATATATATATATATATATATATATATATATATATATATATATATATATATATATATAAACACATATATATGCAAATCCATATATGTATGTATATACGTATGTGTATAGATATATACGTGTGTGTGTATGAATTATGTATGGAGGTATATATGTATATACATACACACATACGCTTACGCATAGACACGCGCGTGCTGCGCACACACACGTACATATATGTATATATATAACTGTGCGTACACGAACGCAACACAGTAATAAACGCAAGCACACACACACACACTCAATTCCGCAATTATCTTGTTATGTTTTTTTCTTCCTCACGAATTTCCAGTTACTTACAGCTACAACTAAAGTATTAATGCTCTTATTTTGTTTTTCCTATTCATCTCAGTATTTTTGTGTATTAATATTCATACGTTTATATTGCTTTTTTTGTAACACATTTATTCATTTGAATGCGTTATTTTTCTATTTTCTCCACTTCGTAAATATTTTGAAAACAGTAGTATTGCGTATTTTCTAATACTTATTTTACTTATTGCATTGTGTGATATAAAAGAATCCTATTTTCTCTCTGTTGTGCAATGCAGGTTTTTGCGAGATTTAATTTCAGCTTTTGGTGCAAACTTCAATTGGTTACTGAGTTATATTTAATGTACCATCTAATACATACATATATATATAACTTGTAATCATTGCTATGTTGTTTCAAACAATTCTCTTTCAGAACTGCACTTTTACATTCCACTACGTGTGAGATGGATAACTATTATGAGTTATAAGACTATCATAATCTTTTCATCGTCTTTCATGCTTACAGATAAGAACAGAATACATAGCAATCTTATATTTGGTCCGTTAGACTAAGAACACCACTAATCTACAAATGTGTAAACCTTCTGCCGACGTAAGTGATCTTCTCCACACACCATATATTCTTCTCCACCTCCTCATCCACCTCCTCATCTTCCTCCTCTTCTTCTTCATTTTTTTTGTTCTTTTTCTTCAATTTCCTCTATTTCTTCTTTAGTTTGTTACTACTACTACTACTATTATTATTACCATTACTGCTGCAGCTATTTCTACTACTACAACTACAACTACTACTACCGCTGCTACTACTGCTACTACTACAACTACCGCTGTTGCTGCTGCTACAGCTACTACAACTGCTACTACTCCTACCTCTTTTTCTTCGCTTTGTCCTTCTTTTTCTTCTTTCACTACTACTACTACTACTACTACTACTACTACTACTACTACTACTACTATTACTGCTACTATAGTGTACATTCCAGAATTTCAAACATGCTTCATTGTTGTTTGTTTCTCGCAACAGTAGAACGCAAATGTTAAGTTTCCTCCTATCGCATTGCCCGACGGGATGACAGGTGTGAGCGTTTGACATTTCGAATGACAAACACATGTCGGTCACACCTGAAACCTCCAGCGATTCCTTGATGGATTCAAAGAATCGCTGGAAATATATCATCTTCGCTTGCCTATGAATCATCTGTTACTGCCAGATGCTCTGTCTGCCATGCAGCAACTGTTCTCAGCAAATGAAGTGTTAGGAAAATGGAACCCAGCCCATTCATAAAAAGCAGAGGAGCAGACTTTAAGAACTTAAAAGATTTTGGTGCCCACGCATATATGTAATTTAAAATTTAACCAATAATAAACCATAAAATAAATTTTTATTTCTCAAAATGAAGCAAAAATGACAATAAGATGGAAAATAATGTTTATTTACGTATACTCTTTTACTTGTTTCAGTCATTTGACTGCGGTCGTGCTGGAGCACCGCCTTTTAGTCGAGCAAATCGACCCCAGGACTTTTTCTTTGTAAGCCTAGTACTTATTCTATCGGTCCCTTTTGCCGAACCGCTAAGTTACGGGGACGTAAACACACCAGCATCGGTTGTCAAACGATGTTGGGGAGGACAAACGCAGACACACAAACACACACACATATATATACATATACATATATACGACGGGCTTCTTTCAGTTTCCGTCTACCAAATCCACTCACAAGGCTTTGGTCGGCCCGAGGCTATAGTAGAAGACACTTGCCCAAGATGCCACGCAGTGGGACTGAACCCGGAACCATGTAGTTGGCAGGCAAGCTACTTACCACACAGCCACTCTTGCGCCTATACTTCCACTTTATTTAAAGGTTTCTACTTTTTATAATTGCGAAGTCTTTGATCGGATCCTCAAAATTAATCTTACATTATATATTTCCTTCTGCACTCAAGAGAGATAAGGCATCCCGAATATTATTTTAGAAAGTTCAAAATGATTTTTTCGTGCCGTAAACTATTTACCATTTCTGCGGCACCCCGTTTCCTTGATACCCGAAGCACGTGCTTATTTTACTTAATGGTCAATCCAGCGCTGAGCAGAACCTCTAAGATGACAGAGACGATGCAGACGTTTGCCATTCCTGCTAAAGATTTCAGACATAGCATCTTCTCAGTCCATTTCTAACTGAGACTAAATTGTGTTTACGAACCTTCGCAATTCTACCATTCCATTGGGGTATTTTTGTTTAAGTCTGTGTCTTGCGTTGGTTTTCAGACCTTTATGTCATTTGCTGGTATGATGAAGTAATTTTGTATAATGTTTTGAGTTGATGTTTGTGTCTGATTTATTCTTTGTTGTTCGTGCCTATGACCGTGTACTTTATTATGTTACTTTGTGGGTATTATTGTTATTGTGGTTTGATATATGAATTGGGTTGCGTTTGTTGTGGTTTTTGCAGTGTTCATGTTGGCAGTGGTTGTAGAGTTGTTACAGGTATTGTGCATTCTTCAAGTTTCTTCGCTTCAAATTTCCCAGCATTCTCTGAAAGAAGAATTGTTTTGTCCATGTTTACTTTCTCTTTTTAGTAGAAAATCTTCCTCTTTCGTTATCCTAGTGCAGAACATCACATCTTAGTAGTCTGAAGCGAGGAAAATCTACGTTTTGAGGTATTGTGTTAGGATGGGGGGCGGGTATTCTGTTGCTGATGCTGGTGCTGTTGTTTCTGTTAATGTTATCAAGTTTTTCTTGGTGTTTTCATTGGCACATCTGCTTTTGCTCTTTTTAATACTAAGGGCTACGTTGAAAAATTGCTTTTTGATAGCACCGATTTGCCGGGTCCTCGAGAGGAAGTCTATATCTGCTTATTTCTCTTATAAGCACCTTTCTAGTCACGCGTGTGTAGTGTTTACCCACTATACAGGTACCAATCTAACAATCATTCATACATACGCGCATTAGTTGGAAGGTAAACTAGCTGTTTTATGCCATGACCACAGAGACATTTTGTTTTGTTCCACCTAACCCAACAATAGCTGGAACAACTCAGTCAAACTCTTTAAGTGAAATCTCACTTATTCAGAGAGGGAATGCATATGGCAGCTTACATGTCATCTTTAAAATGGTGGATGTAGGAAAGTGGATGCCAAACTGGTACGTGATACAACTGGTCATATGATGTTCCCGTCATATTTGACAAAGCTGAACACAAGGATCACAGCCATTAATGGTGTTGTAAATTTTTGGCTAAGGATCCCTTTCGTGGCACAAAGCAGCTGATGTTCAGTGTAGGCGTAGCATTCGCTAATATGTTTTTGAATGGGGGTCACCATTAGCATACAATTCCTTATGGCCACAAACATAATACCAGAATTGTCTTCTATTGAGGGCACCAAAAAGTTGACAATCAAAACCTCAGTATTCAAGGCAGACAACCCAATTGTACTCTTGTAACAATAAAAGTCATTTAATGTTTTCTATAAAGAAAGGCTAAAAGAATGAAAACAACAGCTTGAACAAAATTATATGTTGCCAGTCCTTGCGATACACATGGTATGAGTCAAGAGTCGTTAATAAAAATTACTTCTTGCTATCGTCAGGAGCTAAGTTCCAAATATCTCATTGTCGCAACTGGTGGAGATCATGAGAGTCATCCACGCTGAAACAATGAAACTGACAACTAACAGGAAGCACCCTTCCTCAGTAACATCACACCATTTGCCTATGGGATTGCGAACCAGATGAAAATCGAAGATGATCGGGAAACTCTTCTCTTGAAAATGTAAAACGAACCAAAGAAAAGAATCGAAGAGAATAAAAAGAGATACTGTTGTATGCGTCTCAAAGAAGCTGTAAAATATGAACGTAGTACCAAAATTTAACGATAGTGTGTCCATTTAAGCCTTTTCGATCCTTCGTACAAAATTACCGGTAAAGTTTTGAAAATTGTTTTGATTGTCATCCTTTCTGGTCAATGTGGAGTTTCGTAGTTTTCATATATTTATGGATGAAAATAGAAGTAGGTATCCTGTTTTATCCTGGCCACCGAATAATACGGTTTTAATTTGTATAACATCTACTAGGAATATTTAAATAACGTCGAATAATTGAAACTGACTTTGTATATAAGGATTTACATCGACATTATAGTTAATGTTTCCAAAGAAATTTATAAGTTACTGCCAAGCAAGATAGAAACGGATTATCATCAACACAATAGAGGCTCGTAATATAGAATATGAATTAATCACAGTAATGAAAATAAATTGCGGAAAATATAAACGTTTGTATACGAAAAATATGTAATTTATCAATAGTTCTATACACTTCCTTATCGCTCTCATGTAGCTGGGGAAAATGTATCCGAAAGATACACTTTATTTTCTTTTGATAATTCTTATATTCATGGGCAATTCATCATATACGTAATTACAGAATCTTACACATTTAGAAATACTTACCTCTAAACGTAATTTGTTATTTTCCCCATTATTATTCTGAACCATTATATTATTCTATCAAGTTATATTACTCTATCAAGTTGTCTTCGATATTTCCATTCTCTAGATACCAACTATTCATTATAGATATGGCGTTGGATTAACAGAATCGTTAGAGGGTCTGGTAAAAATATCTTGCGGTATTTGTCTCATTATTCTGTGTTCTGAGTTCAAATTCCAATGAGAGCAACATTTCATCTTATGAGATGGTGAGATTGATTCCCAGAATCACAAAATATCTTGCACTATTAGGTCTGTCTGACTCATTAAATTATGAGTCCTACAAAGAGTACTTTGTAATAGATTTTAGATGTAGAAATCCCTGTATTTTTCTTGCATTCGTGGGGATAATATTATTTGTAAGGTTTGGTAAAACTAATTCTCTTATGTCTTTCTTAATATAAATAACAATTAATAGTATAACGTGTTCTTAAGGACCCTTCATCAGTTCTTTTCTTGCACGGATGTTTAAACGAACGGATGTGTTTTCCTCTCTCTCTTCTATCTTTTTTCTTTTCAAAAAAATGTTTCTCCCAGCGTTCACTATTTTCCTCTCGTTTTAGTCTAACAACAGTCCATGTTTGTTTTCATTCGGTTACTTTGTATCTCATCACTGTCATTTTTTTGTCCCCAGCTTTGACCCCCCATAAATCTTAAATTTTATTTTAGAATTTATAGGAGCAACTGTCTTTGAAGACTAATTTGTTTTCGTTGAATGCTCCAAATGAAGAGTAGATAGACAGCCGACAACTGATTAAGGGTCTTTCTCTATGTTAGCTTGTCCTGTTCTCCATTTGCCTCGCTGTTTATGTATTTCACTCGTCTGTTTACGTATTTCATGTTATTTGCACAGTTGGTGACGTCCTGTATCCATACATGCACATATGTGTGTGTGTATGTGTGTGTGTGTGTGTATGTGTGTGTGTGTGTGTGTGTGTGTGTCAGTGTCTGTGTCTGTGTCTGTGTGCATGTGTGTATGATTGTGTGTGTGTATGTACGTATGTATATATATATTATTTACCATTTATTATTTAATTGAATGCGCCGCATCCATTTCCAAGTAAGTATATATATATATATATATATATATATATATATATATATATATATATATATATGCAAACTACTAATACGCGCGTATACGTAAATATATGTGCACGTACATACCAAACTAATTCACTTGTTCCTGTTACCCCATGTACTATATGGTCAAAATATCACTGCAGTGAATATGATAACACGGAGCGAATACATATCTTTATATATAAAAAGGATAAGACTATTATTTAGTGTAGGGATCATACCAAGTGGCCAGCATGGAAAAGCCGCAAAGGTAATAATTATATAATGTATTCATATAGCACAGGTGAAATATAACTGAACACCTGATATATATATATATATATATATATATATATATATATATATATATATATATATATATATGCACTCAAACACAAGCACACATCTACATATGTATGTATATAAGTGTTCATGTATGCATGAATATGAACAAGCATTTTTATATTTGCAACTATTTTTCATAAAACGGTGGGATTGAAACACTTGACAATTTTTGTGATCAAAATGACATTTTCCATGTAACGTCACACATAACCAAAGGATTTAAGTCAAA
This sequence comes from Octopus bimaculoides, assembly GCF_046866305.1. Taxonomy (NCBI): domain Eukaryota; kingdom Metazoa; phylum Mollusca; class Cephalopoda; order Octopoda; family Octopodidae; genus Octopus; species Octopus bimaculoides. Next base: position 107,714,356 of record NC_142934.1, on the reverse strand, counting down.
CACCAGGGCTACTGATTGACGTATGTAATTGAATTGAAATAATGAAAATGAATTGCCAGTTTCAGAAGATGGAAAATGGAATGAAGCTACATGTTTGGCGGATTCTGAATTTCATAAAAATATTGGTTTCTTAATGATAGAAAACAATATAAATTACAAAATATTTAAAAACAGCAATCAACAGGGAGTAATAAAAAATCATGCAGATCTGTTACATTTACACCGAAAAAGAATGATCAATCAAATGTGATTTCAGAAGAAATTTTTAGTATAATCTATCTTTCCTACGTTTTACCAGAATTTCACAGATACAAAATAATGTTACATACTAGTTCACAAGTATATGCATTTATGTTTCATTACTAAGCAATTTAAAATTAAGTCTAATAATAGGTGGTCACGACCACCACCTTAATATTGTTTTCATGCATTTTATTGAAACGATTTCAAAAAGCACATTAATAGATGATGAAAGTGCGTTGAAACATCTCCCCAAAACTGAATGAAAAGACATATTGCTTATTTTGATGTATTAGATTTGCTTTCAAATATCCCTCGCGATTATGAAATAGAATCAATCATACTCTTGTTGGACAAATATGTAGAAATATTACTAGAACTTATAGAAATGAATCAATAATTAAAGTATTAAAATCTATCCACAAAAATATCAATTTCACATTTGATGTAAATTATTACAAAGAAAACGTGGAAATATAATACGAACCAAAGTAACCCTAGTCAACGTAAATTAAGTTATAGATATTAGGAAAGCACAGTGAATAAAGAAGATGCGAACATCTTTCCTACCTGTATAGAAAAGAGAACTGGAAATGGTTTCTCAGCGATTCATTTGGAATGGATTTATAAAAATAATTAATATTGGCATTCGACTGTCAAAGGAACACACTTCAGAGAACTTACGAATTTTAGTTATTTTATTATGAAATTCAGCAGCAGACAGATATTATAAACTTATATATTACAGACCCGATTCAATATATAATCGATGAGAATCACACTTGAACAAATATACCCTTTAGTTACCAAATAGGATATGCGCAGATGTAATATCGTATCATGATAAACTACTCCAGGAACATAATGATATACTCACTCGTCAAGATTCATTTCTCACCATTCTTAAAAGATGATGGGTTGCAATTGATGTCAGGGTACAAACACAAGTAAAACTAAACAATGCATTTGAATTGAAAGTATTAATATATGTCGCTACCTACAATGAAACAATGAAACCTTTACTATTATCTGCAAAATGTACCACTGCTGCAAAAGGTTACCACAATGAATTAAATTCTACAAATAAAATTCCAATTATAAACTGGTGGACAAGCAGAATCAAGAAAGATAATATTAACAGATCCTAAATTATATTGAAAAACTACAGAATTAACAGACTAAATGCTTTGACAAAATATTTGGAATAATCTAATATTGTCCATATTTCAGAATTCCACTTTGAAAAAGGATTCCATTTCAAAGTAATGATTTTACCTGTAATTACTCGTTTAAGATATGATAGGAAACATGCAGCCTCAAAGGAACGAATTTAAGAAAAGGCGTGACACGATATAGAGAGCAAATTTGATTTTCCAGTTACAGACAAATATATCTTAATGAATGTTTAGATACATGTGCTCGGAATCATCAACTGAAATAAATAAAATTCATCTAAATCAATATGGTGAAGGAAGATTTTAACAGAAACGGATAGATGTAGCTACATGCATTGAAAAATATCGACCACGCTCAAATGCGCACGTTTAATAAATATACATTTATATTTATTGCAATTATTAATTGGAGAAAATGGATATTCCACATATTAATTCCCTGTTACTGTTAATAAGAATAATTTATTACTTTCTCTGCTATTGCTAATATCTGCTTATTAAAATTATGAATTATAAGAACATCACACAAAACATATGCCATCATGAAATGATAAAATCATTAATTACAAATTCATGGATAGCTGTATAATGTAAAACTGGTAAGTTATATAAATATTCTATTTCATTTATAAAGTTTTATCGTTAACATTTCAGTGAATTACAAATAATGCGCACGCATACATACACACACACACACACACACACGTACGCACACACATATGTGCATATATGTATGCGTGAGTGTGTATATGTGAGTGTGTGTGTGTGTGTGTGTGTTTGTGCGTGTGTGTGTGTGTGTGTGTATGTATTATGGATCAATCGTTTGACTGCAGCGGTGCTACGGCGCCGCGTTCAAGAATTCTAGTCGAACGAATCAACCCCAGTACTTATTTCTAAAGCGCGGTACTTATTTTATTGATCTCTTTTGCCGAACCCCTAATTTACGCACACACTCACACATACGTACACACACATATATAAGAGGGGCTTCATTCAGTTTCTATCTCCAAACTCCACTCAGAATGCATTATCGGCCTATAACTACATTAATTATCTCTCTATTTTCTTATCTTATTATAATTATATATAAACCACGGTTTTTATAGTTACCTTGCAGTTGAGTATTAACTGTAATGTTCAACATTCTTTGTACAGGTAACTAACCAGTACTTTCATACGATTTTGCTATCCCTCAATAAGGTTTGTAAACTATATTTGTGTGTATGTATATATATATATATATATATATATATATATATATATATATATATATATATATATATATATATATATATATATATATATATATATATATATATATAATTGCAGCGTGGAAGATGTTTGTAAGACATTTAGGAGCTCACAAAAACCGTTAGTTCCACTTCAGTATTTCAATTTAATTTGTATCTATTCCTCACTTTGAAACCGCGACCTGTTCACTGTACAACTTCGTGCTGCATCTTAGAAAGTAACAGCTAGTTCATGATATGGATGTATGTATGTATGTATCTATGTATGTATTTACGTATGTATTTACGTATGTAAGTGAGTAGACGAGTCTGCACGTGTGTATATGTGTATGTAGATGTAAGCTTATGTTTATGTACTGATATGTGTGTCTGTTCATATTATATATATCTACACACACATACACACGCCTCTGGATACCTTCAAACAAAGACGGTACCCACACAAGTAATCTCCAGGAGCGCCTTTGGATTTGATTATCCCTTAGTTGCTTAAACACTTCTAGCCTATCACTTGAATGTTTAAACAGTCCTAACTTATATATACAGACATACATACGCACAAATACACGCAGACACATAGATACATGCATACACACACATACATATATGTGCATATAAAAATATATCAATTATAAAGCCGGATTAAAAGAAACAAAATTAACCCTTATTTTTGCAAATTTTTCTTTTATTGCCAGGAATAAATGTACAAAAATTAGTGGTAGCACACTGTAAATGCATCCCAACTTTTATGAAAATTCTGCAACACAGCAGAAGAATATAAGTGAAATTCATTGCAGAAACTGATTTAATTAATAATTTACAAGCACTTAGACGATTGTAAATCTAAAATTCAATAGAATAAAAATATAAGTGTGTGCGTACACATGAGGGTGCGTGAGTATGTATAAAAGTGCATTTTTTGTGTGTTTCTATGTGATTATATGGTATACGTATATAGATATAAAGTATACAGATAGATACATACATACATACATAGATATGTATGTGTGTGTGTGTGTGTGTGTGTATGTGTGTGTGTGTGTGTGTATATATATAAATATATATATATATATATATATATATATATACATATATATATATATATATATATATATATATATATATATATATATATATATATATATATATATATATGTATATATATATATATACATATATATATATACACATAAATATTAAATTATATATGTATGTATGTATGTATGTATGACATCATCAAGATGAATAGAGGATTATCCATCTTCGCAACTTGTTTAGCAGAGTATTATTCACGTTACATTTACGTTAGATTTCAGTCCGACACGTGTTTTTGATGCATAAGTGTCCTACTGTCCCTTGATGTAGCACTTATGACCATTAAGTTGCTTCAGTTGCAGTATATATTCATCCAGGCTAAAGATTTCTGTACGGCTTTATTCAAGGTTGTTCCCATGTCGGTGGTTGAAGGAACCTAGGAATTCTTCGTTAGATGGTCCTTTGCAAAGTATAATTTAGCTTAGATAGTTATGAAAGCTTAATGTACATGTTAGTGGAGTTTGGTATGAAATAAGATATGGCTATAGACTCTGGTATCATTTAAACTTACAATGATCTTTCAGAATTTAAGGAAATAGGTATATTATATAATCTGTAGTAGTAAATACTTAGGATATATATATATATATATATATATATATATATATATATATATATATATATATATATATATATATATATATATACATATATATATATGTATATTACCACTGATGCAAGTTATCTAACTTGTCTATGATTTTCTAATGTTTTAACACAAGTCGAATTGATGAGAATATATTCTTTTACGCCAAAAAATCGCAGCCGGCCCACAAACTGGCAAAACACATATCGTCTATATGTATATGTATAGCTAGCTAGCTAGCTAGATAGATAGATAGATAAATAGATAGATAGATAGATAGATAGATAGATAGATAGATAGAGAGAGAGAGAGAGAGAGAGAGAGAGAGAGAGAGAGAGAGAGAGAGAGAGAGAGAGAGAGAGATAGAAGCTTGAAAACGAAAATATCGCAGTGCTAACAGAAAAATATTGACTTGTATCCCATTGATATACTTGAGAATATATTATGGTTGCAAAGCGAAATACTGTGTCCTTACCAGGAAATAAATATTTATTTATGAGCTGCCAGAAATGTGCTTAATATGTAAGTTGATTAAGCCAAGTGTTGCATCGCTAAACGTAGTGGATATTTAAGCAATCCGTTCGTAGATAGTTGACGGGTTAGATGTAGTATTGATGAAAGAACAGTAACTTTTGAAATATGCATATATACCCATAAATTTTCATTTTTTTCTGTCTTCGATCACATTGTTTACCTAGATGTATTTGTGTACGCAACGTCGTAACTTACAGTGGTGACTCTGAATTCTATAGGAACCTATACAGACAAACTTAAACAATGAGAATACTGTTCTCGGTAGTATAATATTTTTGCAAAACGAAATATTGTGTCATTGTTACTAACTGATACACACACACACACACTCACACACACACACACATACACACACACACACACACACAAACACACACACACACACACACAAACGTAAATATATATTCACACACTAACACACGCGGACACGCACACACACATGCACAAACAAACACAGACGCGAACACACAAACGCACGCACACATAACGATTTATTATAGATGTGTTAAAGAATTTTGTTTGTCTTAATATTTGGTATATATATATATATATATATATATATATATATATATATAGTTATTTATATACGTTTGTGTAATCATATACATATTCATCCATCTATCTCTCTCCCCCTCCCTCTCTCTTTTTCTCTCTATAAACATATATATACATACATACAGACGTGTCTGCGTGTGTGTTCGCGCGCGTGCACATGTGTATGTGGTATCCAACTGGTAGATTTATGTCGACCAAGACGTTAGTGCACTATATTGCACGAGGTCACTGGATCAGACTTTTAGAGATTATTAAACTACAAAGCGAATCGTAACTGCTGGTTATTTATGTCTGATCTGATTGGTCTTTCTGCTATGTTCTCGTAAGCTGCAAGATAAGCTCTCTTTTAATATTGGTGAAGTTTTATTTGATTAAAAAGTGTATGCTAATCCATTACTATGTTTATCTATGACTCGTTAATCTTTCTAACCGCCATGTTACCCCAAGGTTTACAAGGAAGACAGATAACTAAGTAAACAAGTAGAAATCTAGAATTGTACGACTACGAAACAGATGTAGAGTCACCTAAATAGTCGGTCGACCTGCTGAAAATAGAATCCCGAGCAATCTTTTCTCACATCACACATAACTACCTGCAAAACTTACATACTGTTGCATAGTATACACAATTTGTTTGAAAATAAAATGGCACGCGTTTTATCAGAAATGTAATGGTCTAATCATGCATCAGTTCCATCAAAAGATCCCGGTCTCATTCATCAATAGCAAAATTAGGAGAAACTACCGTACAATAACAAGTAACAATAGGCTCATAGAAGATATAATTCGTACAGAGGAGAAAACAAATAATGTGAATTTTCAACAACGTAATAGAAAGAAAGTATTTAACATTCCTGATCACTGAAACAAAATTTCTTCTTCAAATGTTAAAGAAAATGAAGCTCTTAGATATATCGGCCTCAAATTTTGTACAGGTTCAGCTATTTCGGGAAGGAAATAAATTGATGGCGTCGATCCCAGTATTCAAAGGATATTTATTTTATAGACCCCGAAAAATGAAAAGCAAACTCAACTAGCGCAGTATTTGAACTCAGAAGGAAGAGTTGGAAGAAATGTTGCTGAGCAATTTTTCCCGGTCGAACAACCATTCTGCCAGCTTCTATCCTCAGAAGCTCGGAAATTTATTAAAAATATAAAATATCAATCTGATGTAATTTCATCATCATTTCATAGTATCTGGATTGCACGAAATTACAACTAACTTTTCTGTGAATATGTTTCACAAATTTATAGACCTATCTGACATTAAGAAACAAAAATATTGAATATATTAAAAAGATACTTGTAAAGGGTTTATTGAAATAGTTGCACTATTTACTAGAAATATCAGCCAAATCTCCCTTACACACACTACATCTAATAAATATACACATTAGATAATGGTCTCAAGGGATCCTCGCACATAGAAAAAAACAAAGAGCAGGTTACACAGCGCTGGTATAACTTCAATCACACATCTGCTCAATCTAAGCTAAATCGGGATCAAACAACATCAATTTAAAGGGAAAAAATAGAGCTTGCATAAAATAAATATTCAGTCACAGCCACTAATTAGATCGATAACCACTTATCAATAATATAATTATACAAATCATAAAATGCATTAACTGGCATATTTTGTAAGAAATGTTTGTAATAATTCCGAAATCTCTGGTAATTATTGTTTGTTTTTCATGCGAATGGTGCCTAAGAGTAGCTTCTATTTTTCGCGCGCACGGCTGTGTATGAGTGTGTGTCTGTGTGTGCGTGTGTACACACGTTCATGCCCGTGTGTGTGAGTGTATGTGCGTGTACGTTTGTGCGTGTGTGCGCACGTTCATGCCCGTGTGCGTGAGTGTATGTGCGTGTACGTTTGTGCGTGTGTGTGTGTGTGTGTGTGTGTGTGTGTGTGTGTGTGTGTGTGTGTGTGTGTGTGTGTGTGTGTGTGTGAAATCAAATGTACATTCAAGTACCGAAAGTTTTGCTCGCCTCCAAACTACATCATTTTTATCACCACCACCCTTTATCATTGTTGTGTATGTTCCCAAATTTCTTTGATTTTCTTCGCTTCACAAAATTCTTTATTTAAAAAGATTTCCCCATTCATACCTCAATTTGTTTTATACTTATTCACTCGTAAATAACATTCAGCTTGCTATCTCCACTTCATGCACTTCCTGAATACGTTGGTCTCCTCCCACACGAGCAACTTCTCGCTTCCTCGCTTCCTTGCCTTAACCCAACCCACTGAAATATTACATACAAACAACAGCACAGTGAGCCACCTTAGCTGAGCCGGCTGGGCTGATTCTACACTATATACACACCTACACCACACTAATAGCATACACATACCTACACCACACGAACAACTCCTTTTTATCGCCATTAAAAAGCGTCATCATCTGACGCTTGTATCTACACACCCACCCCTTCCCTTATTTGCTCTACTGTAGAACATTCCCAATTACTTTCTATCATTTACCTCCCTGCTTCACTCTTTCTCTTCCTTCTCACTTCCCTATACTCTCACTCAATCTCTCTCTCTCTCTCTTTCACTCTGATGAATGACTAAATTTCGAAACGTTGTCAAAGATACTCCGTGTCCAGTAAAACGTTAAAATAATACAATATTTAATATTAGTCAAACATTAGTCTTCTTGTTTTGTTTCTTTTTCTTTTTTTTTCAGTATTTACTGTCGCAACGCCATAACATCATGTCAGTGTATATTCTGTCTCTATTGGTCCAGGATAAAAGGACAGCACAAAAACCGAAACGATACACCCAAACAGTTCAAAATTTTCGAAGATGGATGAGTAAACGTCTTTGTAAATCGTTCGTCTTGGACAAACTGCATCAGCATGAAATTTTGGAGAAATGTTTAATAGAGCAATTTCGCAATAGATTATACGAATGAAGATATAAGAATTTCCATTTCCAACCACATGGCTTTGAGTTCGGTGCCACAATGCCGCACTTTGGGCACATGCCTTCCACTAAATCCTCGATGCATTGTGGCTAACTTTGGTAGACAGAAACTTGGTGAAATGTCAGCGTATATAGGCGTGCGCCTGTGTATGTGTGTGTGAGTGTGTGTGTGTGTGTGTGTGTGCGTGTGTGTGTGTGCGCGCGCGCGTGTGTGTTTGTGTGTGTGTGTTGGTATCTGTGTGTGCGTATGAGTTTATGTCTTTGTTTTTATTTTATTTGCGTTTATCAACACCACCGCTTGTTATCTCATAAGCTAGATGCTCTGTAATAGTCAATGTGCCCGACTTTGCCTTTCATGCGTTCGGGTTCGATAAATGAAGTACCAGTTGCGTACTGGGGTCGATCTAATCGACTGGCCACCTCCCACTAAACTTTTTCGGACCTTGTGCCTAGAGAATCTTTTTCACTAAACCGTTCAAGGCGGTGCCCCAGCAAGGGGGAGACTGATACGCCTAAGCAAGTAAAAGACAAAATACATATACCTATCTACACATATACATTTATATCTGTATGTATATATGCATATATATAGATAAAACTTCAAAATATTCATAAAGGCATTCATGGACACATTCTTTTATTTGTTTATTCTTTTGCTTGTTTCAGTTATTTGACTACGGCCATGATGGAGTACCGCCTTTAGTCAAACAATTTGACCCCAGGACTTATTCTTTATATGCCTAGTACTTATTCTATCGGTCACTTTGCCGAACCGTTAATTACGGGTACGTAAACACACCAGCACCGGTTGTCAAGCGATGGTAGGGGACAAACACACACACAGGCGCGCACATCTATATATATATATATATATATATATATATATATACGACGGGCTTTTTTCAGTTTCCATCTACCAAATCCACTCACAAGGCTTTTGTTGACCCGAGGCTGTAGCAGAAGACCCTAGCCCAAGATGCCACGCAGTGGGACTGAACCTGGAACCATGTGGTTGGGAAACAAGCCTCTTACCACACAGCCACGCCCGTGCCTATGAACATAAACTCTAAGCACGAATGTGCATGAAAATGCATAAATGAATATGCATAAATGAATATGATTATACACTCATATATTCACATATACCTTAAGCATCACTACTGTTCAGCGTATGTCCACCTGATACACACACACACACACACACACACACACACACACACACACACACACACACACACACGCACACACATATAAATGTTACAAGACGTTTGTGCATGTATGTATGTATCTAGGTCGGTAGGTAGGTATGTATGTATGTATGAATATATATATATATGTATACGCACGCAAAATCATGCACGTCCCGTAACGTTTATATGTATGTGTGTACTTGTGTGTGTGTGCATATATATGTATGCATGCATATGCATATATATTGAGAGAGAGAGGTGGGGAAAGAGAATAACAGAGAGATTAAGAAAGGGAGTTAAGCGAAGACACACAGTTATCGAAACACTCCCACAGACATAGACATGCGGGATTTGATAGCAAGTTTGATTCACAAAACGCGTATTGCATTCATTTTCCCTATTATATCTAATGCTGGTTACAATCTAAGGACTCATCTCACAGTACAATTAAGCTTTAAATATATGTACATATTATCATTAAATATAATTAAATCTACACAAATACTCACTTATGCTAATAGAACGAAACATTTATGTAACAAAAAGACATTAATAAGCACGCAGATGTTTACGTGCATGATTAAACTGAGATATTTGTATTGATAAGAAGCATCCGGATTCCTACATATAATTGCTTGTTTCAACGTCGAATTGAGTCTGAGAGACGCTACTGTGGCACAATGTGCAACACGGCCTTCTCTATCTATTGCTTTTGTGTTCTGCTTATGTTTTCCCATTCGCTCACATGCCCCTCTCTCTTTTCCTCTGGAAGCGTCACGTTTTTTTCTTCTCCTTCCAAGGTTTTTTCACAATAGTTTTTGCTGGCCACTGTACTGATGAAGGTACATAACCATGCCATCTCAAATTTGTTTGCTTCATTGCTATGAGGCTTTCCTAGTGTCAATATAATGCTCGTCTCGTGAAGTTATGTATTTAATGTATAGCATAAATTCCAGATGTCTATGCTGTTGAAGTTGCATCTGATTTCCAAAGCCTAGATGTTTCTTTGTAATCTTGCACTAAACTTTAGTGACTAAAGGTTCAGGTTTCGTACGTAGTCAGTCCCTGCGCATGGATAAGCCTGCTTTACTTTTCATAACATTTCTATCTCTTCATTTAGCTTGAGTTTGACTAGTGTAGCCACTTCTTTTACAGATTTCAAATCTCGATTTTCTCTCGTAAATAACTGCCCTCAAATATTTCAACTGCTGTATAATCTCGAGTTTCAGTCCTTGTATAGGGATGACTGTTAAGATAGAACCCTTTGCATTTATCTTTAGTTTCCTTCCTAACATTGTGGATGCTTTATGAAAGTGGCTCACTAATTTAACAAATCTATCCTCCTTCCTCCTAATTATTCAATGTTATCAGCAGACCTTCATTAAGGACAATCACCCCAGCTATTACGCCAGCTTCCCACATGTTCTGCTCCTAGAAAATAGTAAGGAAGATGGGAGCATGACCACAGTCTTTATGGAATCCTGCAGTAGTACAGAATCACAGATGGAGTTCTGTATAAGGGTTCCAATGGTTATCTAAGAACAATAATCTCATATAGTATGAGATAGCCTCTGACATGTGTTAAATATTTTAATTGTGTCTCGTAGAATATCATGCAGGACTATTTGGAAAAGCTTTTACAAAATCTCTATAGCATAGTTGTTGTTCGTGCTTACAAAAGGTGAAGAGCTGCTCAATCGTACCTATGACTTTACATAGGTCAACTAGTTCCTTGGCTACGTTCGTCTTTAACTGAAGTCCCAGTCTAGTCAAAATGACACGAACATTATATTCTTGTATTGTAAAACAGAATATAGGAAGCCTTTCTTGGAAAACTGTTATCACCTAATGAATATTGCGTCAGCGATACACCAATATGGCTTATGTAATAGCAAACGGTACTAAAAACGTCTACGGTAGCATCCCCTTCTCACGCTTCTGCATATATATGTATGTATTTTTTTATACAGGGTTGCGAACAACTTTGCCTTACATCTTTTTAGTGGTTGATAAAATAAAGGACAAGTGAAGTACTGGGATCTGCACCTTCGCCTGGAAGTTTCCGTCTTTTTACGCTAGAAAAGATTATTAATATATGGATACATGCAAATGCGCACAAACGAATACATATATATGCATATATATGTGTGTGTGTGTGTGTGTGTGTGTGTGTTTGTGTGTATACATATGTGTATATATATATATATATATATATATATACGTACGTATGTACCTATATATGTATTTATGTATATATGTATGTATGTATGTATATATATATATATATATATATATATATATATATATATATATATATATATATATACATATATATGCATGTATGTATATATATATATATATATATATATATATATATATATATATATATATATATATATTTATAAATATTTATATATATTTACATATATATATATATTCATATGTATATAAAGTGCTTTGAAGAGTGCCTCAACAAAATCAAGTCCTTCCTTCAAAAATGCAACTCAGGAAGCATACTAGTGATGGGTGATTTTAACCTCCCTCACATAAACTGGCCCACAAATACTCTGAAGTTAGGCAAATGCTCTGCATCAGATAAAGCAGCAGCAGAATTACTCTTTAATCTAATGGATAAATTCTTCCTGACTCAGCTAGTGCTCGAACCAACAAGACAGAATAAAACTATCTTGGATCTAATATTAACCAAATACTCTAGCTCCGTTCACCGCATTTCAGTTGAAAAACTGTCCTCTCATAAACTTCCACATAGCGGACTGGGGAGCAATCAGAAAGGACTTGTCCTTCATCGACTGGTCCTTCAGTCAGTTCCACACACATTGAGATCGCATGGCAGCACTTTGAGAACATTGTCACCTATACATGCTCAAACACGCTCCTACGAAATCCACTAACAGAAACAGAAACCGGCTCCGTAGAAAGAAAAAAACTCTCATCAGGCGCATCAAAAGACTTAATATAAAAAATCAACCAATTAAAATACTCCAATCTACAACATCCACATTCAACAACAATGAAAAGGCTGGAGTTGGAAAGACTTCATCTGCAGACCGACATGAAAACCTCCATGGAAAATCAAAGAGCTGCAAAGGAACAGAGGGTAAACAAAAAAAAATCAAACAGAGCCCAAAAGTATTCTATTCATATGCAAATAAGCATAGAACCGCTGTCTCACCCATTGGGCCATTGATCTTTGATAACGGCATTCCCCAACACGTTTCTAATGAAATGGCAGAAATCCTGCAGAAACAATACTGCTCTGTCTTTAGTGATCCCACTGATACTGACGTAAGGGACGTGGACGAAGTCGATTCCCAGAATAAAATCTCCGACGTAACCTTCACTGCCTCAGACACCTTAGCAGCAATAAATGAGGTCAACTACTATTCTGCTCTAGGCCCTGATAGATTCCCCGCTAGTCTCCTGAAGGAACGAAGACAACAACTTGCAGTCCCTCTGACCACCCTCTGGAGAAATTCTTTAGACTCAGGTTATATACCGAAACAGCTCCTAACCCAGTCTGTCATTCCGGTTTTCCAACAAGAAACGGATCCCTCGCAGTCATCTATCGCCCAATCTCATTCACTGATTTTGACTTAGCCTGTTTGGTCTGGCTAAGTCGAAACGTTTTTTTGTATTCTTCTTTCCCACTTGGATTGTTTAAATGTAATTACAATAATATGTCCTGCTACTGAAATGAAATTTCAGTAAATTTTCTGTATCTTTGTGCAGCTGAACATTGCTCTGCATTTTACATCTAATGTAATGCTCACATTGCTTAAATAAATGGAGTCGCATGAAACGATCGTACTGCAGTAACCTTGAATATCCTTGTTCGTTATCTTGATTATATATATATATATATATATATATATATATATATATATATATATATATATATATATATATGAAATATAACGCGTCTTGAATGGCACAGCAATGCAGAGTGGAGGCAGCGTTTAAGAAAGTTTATTTGGCATCCGATTTTAGGAGGTTTCCTCCGATAGCTTGATTAACTCCCTTGAAATTGCTTCCACTCTGCATTGTTGTTACATTCAAGACACGTTATATTTCACAAACAATACACAATGCTTCAAGCAAACTACAGTACTCTCATATATGTGTGTGTGTGTGTGTGCGTGTATGTGTGTGTGTGTATGTGTGTCTGTGAGAGAGAGTGTGTGTGTGTGTGTGTGTGCGTGCGTGCGGGTGTGTGTGTGTGTGTAAGTATATATTATATACATAAAGAATACAAAATGGCACAAGAACGCAAAACGTCCAGATAGACGATACAAAGAAAACAAGGACAGGTCATTCGAAGTTTTCTTTCCTCAGTCGAGTTCCAGATTATCTTTGCAATTTTGGCTGATTATACTCAAGATTGCTCCAATTTGG